>NW_009191239.1:37927-58653 GCF_000690835.1 Fulmarus glacialis | reverse complement strand
CCTGTCTAAGCCGTGAGCCGCCAGTTTCTTTAGGAGAATGTTGTGGAAGACAGTGTCAAAGGCTTTGCTGAACTCACTGAATGACTCAGTGGGAAACTGCAAAAGAGAGTACAGTGCACATATCTGCAGGATTAGACCCCCTTTAGAGAGAAGAACAATGAACTTAAGTGACTGTAAGACAAACGATGGAGATAGACAATAGCAAAAAATATTGTCAACCATCACCCCCCTTGATGGAGGAGCAATAAGAAAGGAAGCTCAAAGGCCTGTAGGGACTTCAGAGACTCATGAAGGATGCTTCTTCATAGCAAATTATTTCATGGGCAGGAAGAGAGCTTGAATGAACACAACCGAGACTTGAAGTTCCACTGAAAACTTAAAGAAGTAAGTTCTTCCTTCATGAGAGTGGCTTGGGAGTAGCAATGAAGAACTTTAATATACATTAGCCACAATATTATTGTTCAATCTATAAAACTTTTTTTAGAGTGAAATCAAGACACCTATACCAATTTACAACACTGAAATTTGAATCTTACTTTTGAACATGGTGATGATAGTGGAAATTTCACTGCTGATTTTAATGGAACTGGCATTTCACAAATAGGATACTGTTTTATTCTCCATACTATTCATTAGGAAAAAACCCTACTTTATTCAGCGTTAGACTGATGTGAAAAATGATATAAGAAAACAGTGACACTGAATAACAGTGAAATGATATATATTGCTTTAGTTATATCTACACATTATAATGTGTTTTATAACAATTTGTTAGAGCAGCATCTGTTACAAATTTACTAAAACAATTGGAATATGCTTTTCAATGAGCTGAAGAACTGAGCTCCACCTATTAATCATGAAATATATATCAATGAATAATTTATAAATGGTACCTTTATTCAAAGTGCTGCCAATTAACTAAACAGTCACTGCATTCATAATTGTATCAGTCACCTCTAAACTTTCAACCTTTATCAAGGTTTCAAATACAGAGGCAGAGAAATCGAATGACAAGTAAGTTTTTAGGATAACAGCTTCACACTAACTTTGATATTCTCTGGCATCACTGACAATTTCCTCAGGAAAAGCAATTCTGAACCCTTTAATGTAAAAAATATATATATTTCTATTTCACACCCCACAGCTTTTTAAAGACAATCATAACTGCACACTGTAAATAAAGTAAAATAAAAATAGGTACTGTGTACCTCTACAAAAGAAGTAAAGCGAGACTAACTTAATAATTCTGCTCCAAAAAAGACTATATCCTGTGGTTTGGTCTTTCTGCAGATTTCTTCTTCTGCAACACAGGTGGAAAGCTGTAATTTTTTTCCAGGGCCTTGCCCTCTTCTAGTCTTCCAACTGCATAACAAACTGTGCAATTACATGCACTGTTCTGTCTTCCAGTCCCACTCACCAGAGCGAGATGTTTACTTTGAAACCAGTGTAGAAACATTTGTACAGCAGGTAACAAATTCAGGAAACCTCTCTTTCCTGCTTTATTTCAATTAAAAAGACAAATAATTGCAATTAGCCACGTTAATTCCAGATTAAAACTGCAACTGTAAATCACAAAGGGTCACATTTAATGGTGACATAAACAGAAGTAAAAATTATCTGCATACATTTTTAATGTAAATTGGTGTTATTTGCATGTCCAGAAAGAAGGAAGAATGGTAGCAAACAAAAAAGGCAATCAACTGTCTCGCCTTAAAGCTTCATGTTGGGTTCCCTTTCCTTCTACAGAAAAGCCCTCTGGCCTCTCAGCATGGAAGCTAACGCTGCCTTCCTGATGTGTAAGATGCAGCTGTGATACTTAGCTCATTGAAAAACACGCTTGAAAGTGCATTAGTAAATTCTGAAAAGATTGGGCTATAACAAGGTGTTATTCACACATTCCCTTAATTTAACCCCCAACATTTTCAGTTTTTTATCAGCAACATTAGTTTGGCAACACTGCAAATTTAACATTTATTTTATCCTCCAATTTTCATAATCATTTCATTTGGCTTAATGTGGAACTCCTGTTATTACAAAATATTCACCAAATACATGCAGCTCAATAACATTAATTTTGAAAGTATATCTGTTGCAATTTCTTCAGCTTCTTCAGCTTACATTAATGTATTGTGGAGGGTGTTGTCATGTGTTTCTACTCCTGTAAAATGTGCAAGGTTATAATTTTGTGTAGATATGAAACCATAATGTGTATGTAAATTTGTGAGTATGTGTTTATGAATACACACACAAATAAAAATACATATCCATATCCAAAATAAAAAGAAACATTCATATCACGTACATACTTGGTGAAAGACAGCGGTTAGGCTTGGGATAAGGGGAATGCAATTGTGGCATGTATTATTGTTCTCACAGTATGGAACAATTTAAAAAAAAAAAAAAAATAGCAGAGAGCCAACAGCAAAAGCACCCAAAGGAACAACCAATTCTTGAGAACATGAAGAGAAGCCAAAACAGAAGATGCATCTGCTTCATCTTGTAATACAACTTCATTTTAAAAGAAAGATATAAATGAAAAGTCAGTGAACGTGTAGATTGGTAATTGAAAATCTCTGTAATTACCCTAGTTACCAAGGGATTTTTTCATCTATTTGTACTCAAACACATTGTTTTTTAAAACCAAGGCAAAATTATAAGAAACTATTAGGGAGCACTTTAAGATAATATTTTTAAGTATGTAATAAGAGTAAGGAACATCTCTGATTTTATGTCCTATAACACCACCCAAACTGCTTCCATTAAATTTCCTGTAGTGCCTACAAACTACAGAGGTAGCGCATTTTCATGGAGACTTTAACTGCCTGTGTAGCATCCATGACATACAACAGTTTTAAACAGCCGTCGGGGTTTTGTCTAACAGGAAGAATGGTACCTTACAGGCATTTCCAAGCTCACCACTGAACGTTCCCACCGGTGGAGCACATTACTGTATTATAGGAGTTATGATAATTGTTGACTCAAAATCATTTTCTAGTGGCTGCTTTGTAACTTGGAATTTTGAAATAATTTAAATCATTTTCAATACAGACACAAGCAGTGAGTGGAGGAAATCCTCTAAGAAAATGGTTTAAAAATCTTTCCTCTGATTCATTTGTACTTTAAATAGCTTAAATTAACAGATGCTGGGACTCTAAGCATTTTTCCGATAGATCTTTAGTCATGCAACAGAGGCAAGCCAAATTGCTTGAACTAGATTGAACCTCTACCAAACTAAAGTTAGTAACAGGCTGGAGGCTAAAATCAATGTCCACTTTCCCTATCAGCACACATCTGATGTATGTGCCAAACGGATGGCATCTGAAAAGAAAAAAAATCTCATTTTCATTCTTAAAATTCATTTACCAAACAAACTTAGTATTCAGTCCACATCAGTAAAATCCTCACTAGCAGCAGTAAGGCTACGTGGAGCTCGCCCAGAAGAAGGTAGGAGATCTCAGGCAATAGGCAATAGGCTGAGCTTCCACTGTTGATGCAGGATGTAATGGGCAGATAATAGCACTATTTTAAAGAAACACCTGATGCGTACCACCAGAAAATACAATAAGAAATAGCCTTGATGGAAGGAATCTGTAAAGACACAAACAGCGATGGGAATTGAAGATGACTTTATAAATCTTTTCTAATTTCTAAAAGGTCTGAGTATGTTACCAAGGGGTTAAGTACCTGCTAACACTTCTGATATGGCTAAACTACTAACACCACCAGGACTACTATCCTTTTTGCAGGTACCCTGATTCTGTTCTTGTCCATTCTTCTTTCTTACCTTTTACACGCTTCAATTTCTTAGTCTTCTCATTTTAATTCCTTTTTTTTTTCTCCCTATTTTGTCCATTCAGCTCTATCATACAAAGTGCAACAATATGGAAAGCTATAAGCCATAACCTTTCATCAACTTCCTTCCTCTCAACCTATTTGCATTCCTTTGGACACCTTTACTACCTTGAATTGCAGAAATGGATAAAATTAATGAAAAGTAGGGAATTAACAAAAAAGAGAAATGCCAACACTTTTTCATTCATGAAAATACTTCAGTGACTATTTTCCCTGGGATCCATCAAGAGTGCCTCTTTGCAAATTCCTGTCATTGAAGGATTAAGACACGGTGATCCAGATGATGCTGAATATGATGCTGAAAACAAAATGTGCAGAGTAAAACGACATTTCTAGTTCTGACAGATGGCACCTTTTTTGCTTTTTACGATTATTTTTTCTAAAAAATATACATTTTTAGACTTCAGAAAATTAATAAATTACAGAAGAATGTATTTTTAAAGTTATGTTTTTATGTAAAGGGAAAAAATGTGAAGTAATTAACTTTTGCTTTTGTGATTGATATGTTTTGTACAGCTACCCAGACCTCTCCTGGGCTGTCTGTTTGCTCTTAGTCAGGAAGGACAATGACATCCTGAAGTTGTAATTTCTCATTCATTTCACTGAATGTCATTCTTAGGTAGAAGGGAAATTAAGTGATTAAACAGGAAGAAGACTGAGCTGTCACTGTAAAATTAATATTTTCAAATTAACTTTAGACAAAGGATGCATAAAATCTAAGTTATGTTGATGAAAACAAGCAGTTTCTCCATAATAAATATGTAAATCAAGCCATTGATCTATCAGTTATTATGACAGTCTAATGTCTCAGAAAACCTTGCTGTGATTCCAAGCAACATCCATGCAATGATGAATACATATGGTAGCAGATCAAGATGGTAATGCATAACTGAGTACTTAGAATGCTTAAAAAAACCCTTTTTATCAGGTAATTTTTAATATAAACAGCTTCTAAATGCACGAGCTTTATCTGTCACTGTTAATTAAACCTGTACTTTGTCAACATACAATAATCCATTTATTATAGTAAAAGCCACTACATTACAAACCACTCACAAATTACAAACCATAATTGCTAGGATTATTTTATTTCCAAGTGCAGGCAGCAAAGCCACCTTAAGATTCAACAATGGTGAGATAATTTTGGAGTGTAACCATAGCTCTATCTCACAGTCCATTGGCTTTAGTATTGGCAGCAGACAAGCTGTAATTTTTCATTTCCTAATTAGATTTAGCTATTAATTTAACTGCTCTATCATATTGGTGGGATAGAACAACCCTATTTGTTTGGTCCTTTTTTCTCCTCATTGTTTTTACTAAATGCTGTATGATAAATGCAGTAAATGAGAGAAAAAACCATGAGGATCTGAATACACAAAAAGACCTAGGCACTTCCACGCTGATCATGTAACTACTTAACTTTTAAGCACCTGACTTCCAAACTGCAACCCGTGGCGTTTTAAGAGGTATCTTCTGGTAGCACATGCCTAATTTCTGGGAGAGGCATTCTGGGAGAGATTCACAATAGCCAACACACTCCAATAGCTAATGGAGAATGCTGAAGCGATGGGTGCCATAAATCCCACGTCCCTGAAGGCTCAGGTGCCTCGCTCCGGGCTGCCGGCGTCAGATATTCAGACTACCGACATCCTCTGTGATTTAGGGAGCCGGCAGACAGGCTCTGGGCGCCTAGCTGAAATACTGCAAGAAGCGAACGCTCCATGCCGTCTCTACTCCTCTCTTAGGTGCTGCCATTCACAAGGCAGAGCCCCATTGTCGGGTTGGGTGAATGTTTCAAGACCAGCTCAATAACAAGTCAAACAGATTAGTTTAAATTACCTTTAATGCTGGTTCAGGCTAACCTGGCTGACTCTGGATCGACAGGGAGTAAGAATGTCTGCTTTGGAGGCGGAAATCACTTAAAGGGAAAAGGTAACAACACAAAAAAGCAGCGTGGTGGTTACTTCTTAAATTGCTACAGCCAGTCCCAAAATAATCCTCTACTACTACATTTAGGCACCTAAATCATTCTTTTCAACAAACTGAGCGAGGGTCATTCCTATTAAAAACAGGCATAATGGAAGGAAGCTATACGAGCCACTTTTCTTTTCTACTATTGAGAAAAAGAGGTAAATGTTCCACATCGTTCTCAGCACGAAAGGGCTCAAATTGGCGTCTTTTACCCATTTCTGTAATGCTCCAACCACCTGCTCCCGGCCAGAAGCACCCTCTGCACTCCACAACTGTGTGGAAAACATCTCTAGGTTAAAATTAACCGGAATGAAAGAGGGGCAGAATACTCTGTAATCTGGGGGTTCGAACACCTATTTACAGTAAGCAAGAAAGAGGGGGTTGGGTGCTGATCCCTCTTCTGGGGACTGCTCATAATTTTTACGTGGAGTATTTTGCCCAATGGCAGTTTAAACCGTAATTGGATTAATAACTGGACCGAGATCTCTGCTGACCCAGGCGACTGCCTCAGTGACTGAACTATAGACGTACTGGGTCTGTTCAGTCCAAGAACCTGGAGGGGTTTTTTGCAGAATGACAGAGATGTAACTGGAATGGACAATGCCTTCCGTGCTGAATACCTAGAGCACTTTGATGGGAAATGAAAGGTATGAATTTGATCTCCCTGAGGCTACAAAGAGCCCAGAGTTTCAGTCTTGCAAGCCTGGATGAGTGCTCTATCGACTGAAATATTGTATAAATTTCCGAAGTCCCGATTCAGCCATTATATTCTGTGCGGGCATCACATCAACCACGCTTTAGCTGAATAGGACTGGTGAGGAGATACAGACAAAACGTCACATTTCTTGAGGATCCGAAAGAGCCTTGGGTTTGAGATGAATCTGTGTCATGGAGAAAGCAGCACTGTAGGAACACAGGGGCTTTACTAGAAAAATAAATATGAGTCCGTTCATGCTGGGCAAGGGATTTTAAAGTCCACTTCTGCATTTCGTAGAGTCTCCACTTCAGATGATTGAACCCAATATTTTTTAACAAACACCTCTAGTTGTGGTGTTTTAACGTTCCCCGTCTTCCCGGGAAAGTTGTAACTTAATGAAAGTATTTGTAAATAGGTGTCAATGTCTGAATTACAGTACAGTCATTAAAATAGGGAAAATCTTCCCTCAAGTCTAACGACCGAACAACCCCCTTTGGAGTTGTTTCTTAAGTAACTCCCACAAGTATTTGTACTGTTCTGTCTTTAGGATGAAAATACATCTCTAAATTAAAATCTACCCAAGAATCGGTAAACAGATTTTCAGTATTGTTAAATCAATGTCAGCACCTACTAATACAAGGTGAACAATTAAAAATTCTTGAAGAACTTGCCTGCATACAAGAAAGAAAGAAATATCAAGTATTTTCCTGGTTTTTTAGAATTACCCTAGCAAGAGGGCACTGACAGTGGAGGGTGCACACACTGCAGCGCAGACAGACACCCTTGGAAACCCGCAGGGGACATGTTTGGAAACGTGAAATGCAGACCTGAACAAAAGATATATAATCTTCCATCCTGTACACAGAGAAATGCATCTCATAGTGACTTCTCAGTCGTATTGTTATTTTTCCCTACTGAGCATTCAAGACAAGAATCTCATTCCAAAATCATTCTGAAATGTATTAGTCAACAAGAGACTTGGTACTTATGCCAAAAGCGCCAAGATCCCGCCTCTGAAGCTACAAGCAACAGATCTGTTAAATCTCCCTGACACACAGTCCCTTGGTTTCATATAAAACCTCATCTTATATTAATTCTGAGATTTGCTAAAGCTGAAAAACATGAGAGGGGTTTCTCCAGAGACGGCAAGACAGAGCGAATGACCCTTGCCACAGAGAAGCAAATATTTCTTCTATGTGACCAAGTACCAGAAGGCTAATTAATCCTTAAGGATAACCATAACTCACCCAACTAAAAAAGCAAGGTCAAACAATGAGTTTGTAAATGACTGAAAATGGTATATGGTTATGTAATACACTGTCATTGCCTTGAGGCTTTCCATTTTCTGATTGCAAAGGCACAGGTGAGGTGTCCTACAAATCATTAAAGCATGTGCCAACAGAAAAAGCTGTATTCTTAAATCTGCATATTGCAAACCCAGATGGTTTTCATTTGTTAATTATTGACCTTTTCCCATTAAAAGTTAGAGATATTACATCTATTATTGTCACAAGAAAAGAAAAAAGAATATAAAGGAAAAAGGAGGAAAAATAACAATACTTTGTGATTTAAAATGAAACATCATCATTACCAATAATTGCTCTCTGAATCTGAATTGGTAAAACCATAAGACTATCAACAAGACTCGATACAGGTAGAACAATAAAACCTAATTATTCCTCACAAAGCAGACCATTCCATTTAAAATAGAGGAAAGCTAAGAGCAATAAAGCCTATGCCATTAACAATTAGTCTTCTGCACACATGATTAGACTCACAGAGATAAAGAAGCCTCTGAATTTAATGATGAATCCCATATTTCTGGCTGGGTTCAATATTCTCTACTAATTTTGTTGAAAGACCTTGTGCTACTTAAAAGTACTTAGACTACGAAATATGATGCTGTCTCCATAGGTTCACTATTAGCACCTAACATTTAATATCGGGCGTTAAACTACACTGTGAATGAATATTGGCATTTAGGGTTATTTCTTTTCTTTAATTTTTTAAAAAGCCTTGAGGACAGTGTTTTATGAGCTGTTTGCTATTTAGAAACCCTTAAATATGAGCTGTATACATATGCTGCCCTAAATTAAAATTCAGCAGAACGTGTTACTGAACGAACCTGGGGCAAAAGAATTAAGTGCTTCAGGAGGATGAATTTACTGAACCTGCTATGGATACATATCTTCCATTCTATTGTTTGGTTTGCAATATATATTTCTTCCTTTTAGTCTTGGAAAAGATGCAAAACAAGTCTTTTCTCTTAAAACAAAACAAAAATCCTCCATAACTGAATTACTAAGCTAATGAGAACTACAGGAGAGAAAAAAAAAAGTTTTAGTCTGTGAAAAAATATTTTTAATATCTAATTTACAATAATGAAAATGCTTATCACATGCACTGTGCCTTAAGACTTTTCAATAAAATCAGTCATATATATTCTACAGATTATTATGCAGTTGCTAATATAGATTTGTTTCCTGGCAAAAAAAGTATATCCCTGTACAGTGTTCTGCGTCTGGTATTTCAAGTCTCTTGAGAAGTACGGAAACACCTATTTAGAACAATGTTCTTAGCTTGATGTATGCATATACTACACACACGCACATACACCCATGTACACATAGCCCAACAAACTCTCTCTTTGTCTCTTCCCTGTTAAAGATGCTCAGAAACCTCTCTGTCATTTGTGGATGGCTGGGTCGGGTTTCTAATTTGCAAAAGCCGATAATTTTGCTCACAACTAACAGATCGTTTCACAGAATGCCGCGTGGGAGAGAAAACATGCACAGCACTGTTAAAACGGCACATACAGGGGCAGAATTATTTTTACCAACTTCACAAAATTTGATGCTCTCCAACTGGAAGTAAAACCAGAAACATGAACAATTTAATCAAAATGAAACACTGTATTTTGGGAATATATGTCTCTCTCTACTCCCCATACAAAATTGTTGCAGAGACAAAGAAACAGATTTTGATAATTCCAACTAGAAAAAACCTAATTTCAATGGCTAGATAAATTACGGCGGCTCCCTGCTGTCCCAAATTAAGGTGTAAAGTTAGTCATGTGTGAACGATGAATTTGATTGACCCATCAGTGATAGTACAATCCAACTATAAAAAGCTGTGCTGTTCCATGAAGCATCTGGTTCTGACCACAGCAAGAGACAGTACGGTCTCTTCTATAGGTCATCTGTGCCCGCTCCTTAATCTGTCTATAAATGAAATATATCTGAGATATTTGAAAATCTGTCTATAAATGTAACAAATGGAGCTACTAGGTACTACCAGCATAATGTGCATATGCTGATATGCCCAATATGCACAAACAATAGTATCTCTGTATTTTCCAAGAACATCTTCTATTCAGCCGCTTTGGAGTTCATTCAAGGTTGTAATCTACTTTATATTTCCATTGAGACAAGTAAGTTTGTACTTTTTCTCAGAAATGCAATTAAAACCTGTATATTACTGCAGCGTATGCAGCCAATAGTGTATTTCAATCTGTAGGTTTTACTGAATTTCACGTGACAGAAACGCTCTAAGAAGTATTGTAATCCCTATCAACACACCGAATTAAGAGGCAATAGTAGGTAGCCTGGACTGATGCTGACAGAGCCTTCAAGACAGAATTCTTGTCATCAAATTCAGCAGCCCCAGGAAGATTGGCAGGTCAAATCCTGGTGTAAACCCAGCATCACTAGGGACAGTTTCCTGCCAATATGTGCAGGCAAACGAAGGCAGGAATGATTACAATATTCCAATCTGACTTTCAAGGGAGGAATTCTACAGGCTTGCTAATGGTCATTGCTGATTTCTACCAATGCAAGGCAGAAATCTCAAGTATATTAATTAAACTCGGCTTTAGTTCTTCTAAATCGCTATTAGATCTGCTGTTGTCTAAACGCTTTACTGAAATTTTCTGCTGAACAGGTGTCAGCATAAAGCTGAAACGACATTCTTTGGGTGTTACTTGAAAAATTTTAATTATTCCAGGGATTAATTTCAGCATCCTCTTGGAAAACGCATCAAATAAAGTGTAAAACATCTTCATCCCCTGCTTTCCACTGCCTTTCCCAATAGTATTGACCGATCGCCAGTGGGTGTAAGATTGCCTGGCTCCACAAAGGCAGTGACGCTTCCACGTCTGTCATCCAAATGGTGTCAGGGAAAGCACACTCTTCACGTGAATGCCCTCCTGTGATGCAGAACCCTCTGACTCGCAGACATTAGTGGAGACTGCTGCCGCCAGACTGTCATATTATCTGCTCTATGTTTTTTCAAACATTTACATGACGAGATGAGACAGACAAACGGATCCTCATTCCGACGATATGAATCATTATTCATTGCCAGCAGCATATCCACTCAGCTCACATTCTTAAAGGCACATTAAACAAAATTTATGTTTTGTTACTGTACAGGCAAAATGGTAATCCTAGTTTCTTGGCAATAATTCACTACCTTCATCTCACTTACAAATCAGGAGTGCCTCACAAAAGAAGCTGACGTACAATGATTTAAAACTGATAGAAGTGAAAGAAGAATCAAGTCAAATTTCTTTGTTGTCGAAGTTGGAGGATATGAATGACAAATAATTCTCAATTCATTTACCAGATTTCTTCCTCTTTCCTCTGGGTGTACTTACTACTTTTCTACACCAACTGTGTCTTTCATTGTTGCATTTAATATACAGGAAATTCCTTATCACTATATAAAGTAAAATCAACCTTAACAAAATCTTTCCATTGGTCATCTAGCATGCATTTGACTGAGAATTTGTTTTGCAACCCAAGCATGTGATTGCTTGATTACAACTGTGAATTAAGACCTGGGCACATACATCACCCATTTCTATTCTGCATAAATATTATTCAGTAAAACACAAATTGAAAATATGAATACGTAAATTTTCCAATATGAGTCAAAATCCTAATGAGTCATTATCAGCTACAAGAAACTCACTGACTCAGCTCACTCACATACACGTGTGCACACCCTTCGGAGCAAGGGATCTGAAGGGGGACAACCCAAAGAAGAACTCACGATCACTGATTTACACCAAGTTGTACATCAAAACACTTTAAATACAATCTAAAAGAAAATGTCATTGCTCTCAACCTTCTCAGCACCTTTCATAGCCCCTGGTGTCCAAATTGTTTTCCATCAGTTCAGCACATCTCTAGTGCATAATTTGTTTTATTCAGTGGAATTTCCTGTCATGTCCTGTCACATCAGTCCCAGAATGGCTCGCTGCCTTTAAGAGATACAGAACAGTCTACGGTAAGGGGAAAATGTCAGAGAACACCACAGTCATAGCTCACTCAATGCAAAGGGAAACATTTGTATGGAAAAACGATCTCCAAACTCCACAAAAATGCAAACTTCAGGAGATGGAGAGATTATTTTGTATTGCAATGAAAAATGAAATGTATAGCAAGAGTTCTTTATGCCAAAATAGAAAGCAAAAGGCATTTTATGTATATCTCATTTGGAAGAAATGGAGAAACATACAGCATAAGTTTCTCAGACTCATATTTAATGCAGAAATCATACTGCATGCAGAGATTTTAGCTTTTGGCTCAGCGTAAGTGAAAAAGGTAAATTCCTAGTCAAGTTGTACGACTGTCATCTGCATTCCACCTTAACCCACTTCTTCGGGTATCTCACATTTCAAGCTCATAGCATGTTCAATTTGTTGAACAATTTAACAAACAACTAGTGAAATATTTTCTATTTCCTCAGAAATTATAGAATCATTTCCTAGAACAGAAAAAGATCAGTCTTCAGTCTGCAACAGCAACACAGCCTAATAACTTGAGATTATCTAGGTTAGAAACAGCAACTTTATACCACAGAATTGATTGGGTGAAGGTCTGTGGACAGAAAATCAAATTGGATTATGATGTTTCCTTCTGATCTTTTACAGTATTAATCTGTGATTCAGCCCTCAGCTTTGGATTCGCACACGATGTTTGGCTGAAAACGATTTATATTTTTATTAACACTACTGGTCTATGTCTTCCCTTCTTGTTGGTAAAGCTCCTTTAGCAGCACTCTAATTTCACCAAGGAAACGTGATGCACAGTTTTTCAGAAGTTACCTTAGTACTAAAGAAATACTTTTGAAGAGCCTATGCAATGCTAAGTTAAATACATCTGTGCTGCTAATTCATGCTCAGTTTGGGAAGAGAGCATTCAGTCAACAAGTTATTGATACAAAATCCGATGAAATGCGTGATTTCAGACACAGGCAGCCAGTTTGTGATAAACTTTAGCTATTATTTAGGGGGCAGAAAAAGGCATTAGCCCCATGATGCTGTGCATTCACACAACTTGGTGGATTAGGATACAAGACCAAAAATAAATTACAAGCTTGGGAGTTCACACAGCAGATAGAGAGAAATCGAACATTCAGATAAGGGAGGGGTGGGCATGGTCTGCGCGTGCGCACTGCGGGGTCCCCCGCCCTTCTGGGGAGACCTGGGTGCAATGGTACACAAAGAAACCAGAAATAAGCTTACAGCAGACAAGGTGAGGCTGAGGTCAAGATAATGAATAAACAGGGGGTTTATGGCACTGTGAGAGAAATTAAGTGCCCAGAAGAGGAAAGTGAGGCACGGTCAGATTCCAGAGAGATTGTAAAGGAAAAAAACAGATGTGATTTGGCAAGTCTGACCACAAGAAAGAAGAAAAAGATTTGAGCACAACCCGAGGTTGAAAACAGTGTGATAAACATGCTAGAAAGTGCTGACCTCAGTGTTGTGTCAGATTCTTCCATTAGCTGAAATACAGCATTGGCATTAAAGAAGTCCCAATTTTCCCAATTAGAAGTCCAAGGCTGTAAAAAATGCTTGCTAAGTGATGTGGTAAAGGATAACAAGTTCAGTCTCATAAAATCATAGAGTTATTTTAAAAAATATTCACAAATGTTCTGGCAAACCAGAAGATACGACACCCTGGGATTCTCATACAGGATTCCGTTTCAAAACAGTCACGCAGCTGGGTTAGGTTTTTATCAGGATCCATCTTACAAGGCACCAGTTAACCTCCTGTGGGCATACACATTTCCGAATGAAACATACACCGAATCACCCAGAACATGACAAGATCATTTGGCACTTTTCATAAGAGTTCAAAGCAGGAGGGAAAAAACCCAACAAAATAAAGCTCCCTGCCTCCACCCCAGGCATCTGAACACGGCTGTTCTTGGACTCTGTCCCAAAGAAGGGCATATGCCGAGGGAGCTCGGAGCAGTGCGAGTGAGATACAGCAGGGCAGAATTATCCCAGATTAACATTTCTTTAATTCCTGCTCTAAAGCAAGGTGATATAGAAATCCCACTGGGCACCACAAGGAGTGAGGGCGTGGGACAGAAGTCAGCATCCATTTGCTTTAAAGAACAGGAGCATTTTCTTGGTGGCATCCCCAGGTTAAAAAGCATCTAGTTAGAGGTTGCTTTTGAACTCAGGCAGCAACACAGAGAATTGCGAGCTTCTCCTGCTGGGACAGCTTGCTCATTCCATTTTGCTAGGATAATTAGTTTCGAGCTACTCTAATTGTAAAAAAAAAAAATCATATTCTCTGCTTCATTTTCATAAAGCGTCAGTAACTCACGCCTGTCAGGTTCTCTAGACCTGGGAATATGCTATGCTTGCATACTAAAAAATATAAAGCGAGCGTGTCAACACAGTTTACTAATTTAGCCACTTCTGTCCTCATATCTCTACAGAGCTCTTTTGGCTGTAATTAGTAACTGTCAAGTGTGTCTCACTTTGTCTATATCTAGTGTCGCAGTAACAGCCAACTTATTTTAATCGATTCTCGATCAAAAAGATCACAGAGATCCCACACATTATCTTTTACTATGTGCATGCTGTAAGCTATTAGACTACCCTGCTTGGATAGAAAGATGACCCTTTGGATGCTCTAATAATGATGGCTGACACAATTGTTAAATCTGCTGGCACTGAACTGCATGATATACTATTCAAATGGCAACAAAATTTGGTATGTGACATTAATTCTTCATCATTATATATCGTCCTATAGGTTATTGGCATTTCATCCAAAAAACTTACCTTCAGAACATTAAAAAAATCTATCTATAAAATAGTAGTGTGTTTGACCTAATGAGAAAAGGCTGTCTTTGTAACATTGTTTATATATTGCTTCGTTATTCATTTTTTATAGGTATCTTATTAAAATTGGAAAACAGAGGCAGAAAGACTATAAAAAAAGCTTCATAACGATAGTTAGCATTTCATTTTTCTGGGCCAATTTCTTTAAAACACTGAAACACTAGAGAATACTGTTTGTCAAAACTGACTACCACAAATCATTTTTATATTTAAAATTTCATCTCCCCTCTTTGCTTAAGGAATGAAACACTCAAAATATTTAGTGCAAAATAAGAAGACCTATTATTCACAGTTATGACTTTCCGAGGTCTACTTTTCATTGCACATCATACGACCAACAGGACAGCTGCAGGAAATTGCATTAAGAAAATGAAGGATTGCAGTATAATATGAGTATCTAAAGAGTATGTTCCTTGCACACAGGTCTTTAAAGTCTAGCATCTACAGAGAGCTAATGGTCTGTGAGTAAATTAGTGCCATGAACATCTTTTACATCATATTACCCCAGGGAGACCTTAGACCTACTAACTTCAGCACATGAAAGATGTATTAAATGTGTTCTGACCATTGACTGTCAGGTTTATACTTGTCAAAACTGCTTTACACATCAAGAAATTATAGACAATGTTCTGATCCTGATGATGCTCATGCAGAAATTGCCTTTACTTAATCTTCTTGTCTTTGAGAAATACAACTCATAGCAAGAGCATCCACTGTCATCACTGAGAGAAGGAAAAGTATTTTTTGTCTTTTATGTGTTACTAATTATTCAACATTTTTTTCCACACAGGGATAAAAACTCTTTGCTATCAGTGTAATGATTACCACATGCCAAATACTTTATCACATGTTTATTCCTTTTTCTGGACTGTGCTCTATTTTCCAGTGTGTGGTAGCTTGCAAAGAATTACGGAGATTTTCCATCAAATTTTATGGTAAAAATAATTGTATAGTATATGTATTGTATCTTCTGTTTCTGAAACATCCACTTCTCAGCTAGTGGGAAAGTAAATGGCAATACATGACTGGGAGAACAAAATAAGATGAGGCTATGAGGAGTGAAGAAAGTGAGAGAAAGGAAACAGGTAGGGCATTGTCAGGAGACAAAGAATAATGTCAGGTTTCTTTTATTATGAGCAAGCAATGGGAAGTAACACACAGGCGTAGAAAAGCTAAACATACTTAAATGTAATTTTACAAGGTTGAGCACTAAACCGCTGCTAAAAGTGAAGTATTCTGTAATGAAATGTATGCCTTCTATCTCCTTTGCATCATGTTGAGAAAAAGCAAAAAACCAAACAAAAACCCCATCCACAGTGGTACGAATACTATAAAATGCCTTACGGAGATGGTAGCTGTGAGCACAGCACACTCAATCTGTCTGAGAAACTCGGGCTTGAAAGTAACCCCAGGTTTCAGTTTCACCCTGCATGTCACAAGCAGGAGGATCACAGCGGTGATGCCTCGGCTGGTGGGCGATGGCAGATGCCATGCGGCGCATCGCTTGCATGCAGCCCTTCGGGAATGAGCGCTGAGACCTTGGTGCTCAGCCTCGCTCTGCGTCTCTGCAGTACGGTGACAGCTTATGAGAGGTGATGGAGGTGAGACTCGAGAGAGAAAAAAACCGGCCACTTACAAGAAGAAGAAAAGTAGAAGGATCTGGTTTCTGAAAGGAATGGGGGAAGTTAACTGGAAGCATCTCTGACTCGAAGTCACCAAAATTACCTCCTTTTTTAGGGTCAGATGGGATAGGCTTAAACCATTCCCTTGCAGAAATGCACCTCCTTCCTCTGGGTAAAGCAAACACAAGTGCATTGCCTGATAAAAATATCTGATTACCGCTTCGGATTACCAGAGCTTTTCGCTTACCGAACAAGTTCTGAAGAAAGAAATACTGCTACCTTGGTGTGTCCCAGGTTACCGCTGATATTCAGGGACTGTATCCCTGGGATTCTTCATTGTCTCTCCACTGCAGCTGCCAATAAATCCATTAACTAACAACAATTTCAGCCAAAGAGGTGCATAAATATAGAGCATAAACCAATGAAAACAGGACAAAGATGACCTTCCACTTATTTCACAGGCCATCAGAAACTCCTAAATTAGTAATCAGAGTGAATTTAACTTGTGAACTCAGTTGCCAACTCTGTAGCTTGCTCCCTACCCCAAGAGTAATTTTTCTGTTTACGAAAACACTCAGCACGCTAGAAATATTGATGAAAGATTGAGACTCAGATGTTCTTTACGATGGAGCCAAGATAACAGCCCTGAAGTTCATTACTGGTTTTAGGAAATAGAAAAAATATGGAAAGGTAAGTGTCAATTAATATTCATCAAGACATCGATCTTCTTCCATTCTCTTTTTAAAGCTGGAACACCAACTACAAAGTCTCTGTGTTACCTTGCCAAAAGCAAAAAATCTTGTCTTTTCATCTATTTCCTAGCATATAAAATGCTATTCAGTATACAAAACACTTCGTCTGAACTCTGTCATCTCTAAAAATGAAAAATTTATATGACTTTGTAAAACTTTATCTGGTGATAGGTATGTTCATACCGTTGATCAAATTTGGTAGGAAAAAAATACAGCCCTAACTAAAATAGTTAAACCAAATAATGATTATGTTTAGACAAAATGCCTAAATGCTTTCTGAACAGGGCATTACAGTCTTGTTACTCAATAGTTACGGATCATTTTGTATCTGTGACATGTTTAACAAATACCGTCCTTCAGGTGTCCCAGTGCAGCAGGTTGTCCAAGTGAACATCAAAGCAGAGAAATTCACATATGACTTGCTTCATTTTACCAAGATGAGCAGAATTAACCTGGCAGAGTGGAAACTATATGCTTAAAGTCAAATAATTTAAGGTTTCAACTACCTGAGCACATTTTGCAGCCTTTTACGAAAAGGAAATAGGAAAAACTAAACAAAAAAAATCGTAGATGAGTTTTCTTCTTTACCCCTTTTTAGACTCTTCCAGCCACTAGCAGTTTAAAAGCCCTGGCTGTGGAAGTAAAATCATTCTGCAGCTTCGCTTACCTAGTATTGTCTTAGAATGCATTAAGCAGAGGTAGTCGAAATCCTCGCCAAGAAACTTGCTGTGAAAGAAAATTTCCCTTATTTTTTCAGAGCCTCATCCAAAGCCAAAGAAAAGGAAAGCAGGTGAGGATGGAAGTGATAAAATAAGGTTCCCTTATTCCAGCCATGCTTCCCTGCCAATGCCGTTGGGTGCAATGGTCCCAGATACTGCTGTGACAGAGTACAGGAGCTACAACAGGAATATAAGAAAAGGGAACTGTACCAAAGAGCAAGGATCGGCTAAGCAATCCATTTCTCCACCTCACAGCTCCACACTCTGCTAGCTCGTGTGCTTTTGGGATGCCGCTTCAGCTACTACAGTGCCACTGAATTAAAAAAAAAGAAAAAAAAGAGAAAGAAAAGGAACAGGTGCCAATCTTCCTTCTTTTCTGTGAGGAAACATGACACGGCAGAGTCTCATATTAAATCCTTCATCTTCATGCTAAGGTCTTCTGACATTTTAAATATCAGCCGTAATGATTAACATCTCTCCTTAAAGCCAGAAGCTAAAATCCTCCAGTCTGCCACACACAGTGACACCTTTAAACACTCACACACTTCAGCAGTTACTAATTTTCCAATCCAGTACCTGGATATGACATTTTGACAAGTTTGCAAAGGATTTGCTAAACTACTTATTACTTCAATGTATAAAAAGTATGCTTTTTTTGCAATACCTTTCAAAAATAACTTCTGAATGCATTTCATATGTGATTTTCTAAAGTAGCTTTCCCATTGCTCTGCTTCATGTGCCAAAAGAGCCTAATGGTACTTGCAGCATTCAGGCAACTTAGAACTTACTTCAGCGCTGTTTTGAGTAAAAGCAAACTATTTTGTCTCCAAGTTCTCTTAAGCAATACAGTCATTAGGCAAATGGGTGGATCAAGAATTTGCAATGACGTTTGCAGTGATTTAAAGTAGATACCACTGAAGCTATCCAATGCTTTGTGCAAAACAGGAATATGGCCTGAAGCTGCTTGGTATTCGATAGATGTCTCCATCACAAACATCACCATAAAAAAAGCAATGCTCTGGGTGTTTTAATAAAAAGGTAAAGACGCAATAATGGAAAAAAATCCTTGGAGGTGAATGTAGTCAGGGATAGAGTGAAGGCTGTGTGAGGAAGCTGCCTTGGCTTTTTTGCATGCAGGTTCATAGGGAAAGCAAGAAGCTCAGTCCAATACTACTAGCAACTACTAAATTAGTTATAGAAAACAGATTCTAATCCGATTAACTCAAGCTTCTATATAGTGCCTATGTTATTCTTTCTCCCTGAAGTTCTCCTAGATCAAGTGAGTGTTTTCCCATTATCGGAATAACGATAGGTTATTCTATGGATCTGATACATTCCTCTGAAGAACCTAAGAAGCTTTTTATTGTCTTGAAGGTGAACTGGGTCATGTGTTAGCTCTGGTACAAACTACAGGCTGATTTAATAAGACAACAATGAAAACTAGAATCACTCACAGTGGGGTAGCGTTCAGCACGTATTGTTAGCCTAAATGTTGGCAGTATAATTATTATGCCACGCTAAGATAGACTCAACACTGCACAAACATCACATTTCCCCAGCAGATTTTACAAAGTATTTGAACTTGCAAAGAGGTAGGAGAAACGGAGACGAAAAACGACCTTCCAAAAGTCATAAAGTGGATCAAAAGCACTGGGAAACGGGAACGGTACTCAGACGTAAGCTCAGCTCAGGGGCCCACTTATTGACTGAGCGTCCTTGTTTGAACCACAGGTCTGGTCCGCGTGTATTACTGTTCCAATACAATGGCACCAATACAATGTTCCGCAGGTGAAATGTTATCTCAGATGCATTCAAATGCATCTTAAATCACTCCAAAGTGACCCCAGAAGAATTCAGCCCTTACATTTTTAGGAAGGGAGCGTCATTCTAGTCCAGCTCCACATGGCTCTGCCCTTCACCTAGGAGTCATAGGTTATGCTTTTTGGAATACAACAGTACTCCTCATGAACTGCCAGAAATCAAAGACGACACATATTACAAGCTTTCTTCCCCGGAAAAAGAAAAACAGTCCTCATATGGTGGACATTATAGTATATCAGTCCTGGAAAACTGGTTGTAATGAAAAGATGCTGATTACAGAGGACATTTTTAGCTAATATGTGGCCTACTGTTTTGAACTTTACGAAAAGATGTTCATTCATGTATACCAGTATATGATTTATATATATTATCTGTCATCAGTGATGTCTTTTGAATTATAGATATTTTTAGTTCAAGAAATGGATCAAGCTGGGGTGCGGGGGTAGGAGTTTGGAGCCAGGTCCCATTTTCTGCCAACACTCAAGATCTATGCAAGAGCGGGATCTGAACTGGCATCGGATGTATTATTGTGGGTTTGGTTTCTTCTCGAGTGTGTACCAAAACACATTCAGCTATTACAGTTCATATCTGTAATTCAAATTCCTAAATGAATTTAAAAGTTTTCTCCTCTATCTTCCTGTCTGTCAAACAAATGAGTTTGTTTATTCCAGTAAAATATACCAATATGTTAAATGACATAAATGTGATAATCATGATAGAAAGTGCAAGGCATATAAAAATTGCATTATGATTGTGGAAATAATGCATTTATAAATTATACAGTGACAATTCTGTTTTATAGTTTACTTTTTACAAGGGCTTTTAATTAAAAATCAATTTTTTTAAACAATACATCACATTTTTTTAAACTGCGTTTTTCCTTTATAGAGTTTAGCTTGTTTCAATGCACTGCAGAGGGATGGCAGGCTTAGCCCCTACTGTAGCTGTGAAGCAGCTACACAATCAAGAGGGAAAGATATTAGATTTTGAAAATACAAAGATATCATTATAGAATTATTTTTATGACATGACTGATCTATTAGTCACGTCCCCACAGCTGGACAGGATTGGAAATGTCCCATCCCAATCCTGATGCAAGTTGTTTTCAAACGAAATAATCCATGTAGTGCCAAGGAAGTTACTGGG
>NW_009191239.1:4756-37916 GCF_000690835.1 Fulmarus glacialis | reverse complement strand
CATTTTGTATCTTGGCATTTTTAATAGAAGTTTATTGATTTTTATATAGTTATGAGATCAGACATATATGGGTTTTTTATACAATTATTTTGAAAAGTATCCAAGACTCTTCCAGAAGACTTCAAGGATTGCAAGAAACAAGTAAAATAAGAGACATTTTGGGTCTAAACGCGCTCACCGTTATCAAGAGGAGGAGATTGTTGCTTTAGTTGTTTTAAACCAATTCCAACACCATTTTCACTGCGGGCTCAGTGGCTCACTCTCAGTGATGCTCCCGGCTGCCATCTGGTGTTTTATTTTTACATTGCAATTCTTGTTAGGGGAATATTCTGTGCAGATATATTTTATCATTGTATTCAGCTAAATGCAGGGGAAAAAAATCACAGAACAACAGTTGTAAACTGTTGCTTTAGTCTAGGCAAGATGAAACTTGGAGTCTTTCCAGTACCGATTCTTGGACATTGCAGATACATGTAACGGTACATGCCGTACCTTCCGTAATATAAAAAAATTACAGATGACCTTATTCATTTTGGGCCAAGATTTAACTCTGTCCTATCTGAATCTTTTAAAATGTAACTTAAAGACAAATAGAGAGTCTGATATCCTTAAACGTAATTCCATTCCCCGACATTCTCCTGCTATACTTCAAACGAGGCTTTTGTTGTGTCTTTTGTTCATTTAAGGCTTTGCTGCCTAGCGTGAAGGCCAAGCTACACATAGGGTTTGGCAGGCACATTGTAATGCTCCAGCACCCAGACAGAAGAAAAGAAGTGATTTCACTTTTCCCCTATATAAATAGATAAATGCTCCTGTATTTCTGTACTTTCCTTTAAAAGTGAAATTGTTCTAAAAATAAAGGTCAGACGTGTCAGGTAGAATTATATTTAGACAGATAGCATTAGGCCTGATATCCCTGTTTCCTTTTACACTGAAGTCAATGGGAATTTTGTGCATTTAAAGAAGACAAAATTGGGCCTTTTATTACGGCCATATTATGAGCTGCTTTCTCACCCCGCTGAGCAAGTTACTCAATGGAATAGTTCCATTGACTGTAATGAAGCTCTTCCAATACAATGCTAAAAGAGCAGCCAAGTCAACCTGAAATGTCTCCGAAGGATCCTGATTGCCGCACAGGAGGAGACCGAGATACGGAAGACAAAATTCTCCCAGTTTCACATCGCTACTTGCTCTATGTCACTGCTTTGACGGCAGAACGAATGAAAGGTTCAGTGCCGGGTCCCACAGCTCAAGAAACACAGGGATCCTGCAACGGATCAGCGGCTGAAATAGGAACGTCTTGCCCCTTGTTAGACACTGCAGGATATCCAGGACATTTGCAGGGACTGGCAGAGGACACAGGGCCTCGGGGAGACCCTACGTCCTTCTGGAGAGCAGGCGGGGGTAGGCGGAACAGCCCAAATCTCCAGGGGGTAAGAGCAGGTACCCCGAGCATCCCTTCCGTTTCCCTAATGAACACTCATGCACAGTTTTCGTATTGTATAGCGCACACCGTCACAGGCCGTTACGTGGGCACAGATTTACACACTAGTGTAAGTAACGTACAACAGTTTGTATGCCTGTATATTTTTCCCAGCTAATACCATCTTGATCTTTGTTTAGTTTGTGAATGTGTAAGTGATTTATCACAGTCTGGCCTCAGGATCACAGAAAATTTGTATCTTAAGTAAAAGGGGAAAAAAAAAAAAGGAACTAAACTGTTCTGTGACAGGTGATAACCAAAGCATGGGCAAGGGAAATGATTGCTGGGTACACTATGTTTAAATCCCGAGGGCAGGAAGAAAGTGCAAGACCTCACTCGGCTACTGACACACACAATAATTTCTAATTATCAGAAACTGCTCATATGTGATTAGCACAGACCTAACAAATGATCGTATACTTATACCATTAATTTTGTTTTTTCTCCCAAAGTGTCTGCATAGGAATTATATATTCACATTGCTTTGCAGGTAAACATTTCTACATTAAAAAGACTGTGGACAAGCATAATTCCCTTGATGGTACAGTCTCCTGTTTTCTGACTTATGCAGGTATATAAATATTGTGAATCACTGGGACATAATCTCTCTTAACAGAAATTCATTAAATTGAAAGTAAGTTTAATAATCAACACTAAGAAATGGATTATCCATGAAGTAAAGAAAGTGATGCAGCAGTGGATAAGTGTTCAAATTAAACCTTTTTTCCAAATCCAGCTGGAATATGGTCTTAGCTATGCCAGTACCTTTGAAACACATGAAAATTTCAAGGAAAAAAATGGATGGAAATTGAAGGCAAATATGACCTGTAAATAATATATTCCCATTGTGCTAATGCGTAAGAGTGACTGTCACTGCTCACGGACCATTCTGAGAGCTTATACAGGGCAATAGAAAATACAGCTTATGTGACTGATCATGAGAGTAGCGAAAGCAGGGGTAATAGCTAGATTACAGTATTTCACCACACCACAGTGGTCACAGCAACAACAATTAGAACTCTTCCACACTGTAAACCCAGCGAGAAGGTTATTTTTAGGTCCGTAGTGTTTAAACTATCTGTTTTGCTTTGCAAAACTTCCCAAATTCCCACTTATATACCTACATACTGACACAGCTCCCTCTGTAGCAGAAGCTGAGCATGCAAGGAAAGGTCGGTTTCACCAAGTATGTTACAACTGCGATAGGTTTCCCAGCTGGGGAGAGACAAATCTCCCAATTCCCAGTATTCCTTTCCTTTGTTTTGCCAAGTTTCTGAATTAAATACCCCTCTCTCTCAGGAAGTTTGTGCAATCTACCCAAATGGCCACCACACTGCTTTCAGAGTACATCCTACCAGGCCAGGTCCCAACATAATATCTTTCTAACACTCCAGTAATTCCATTTGCAGAGCTTTATGGGTTTAAAAGCAATGCTATTCCTGCAGAGAGTTACCCCAACTATTTCCTACAGCGGAGGAACTGTAAGGTCACGAAGCGACTGAGCCTACCCTTGTTTCATAAGCAGCTTCCTTCAACAGCTGTAATATCTGGGACGAGTGTTCGGAGAGTGTCATTTGGCCTCACTGAGTGATTCATTGTATACTGGAAAACTGCTCTGCATTCTTCTGGGTGCCTTTACTGCGTAGACAGGACAAAGCCCCATTTAGCTGGAAGCCTGGCATAGTGGCTCATTATTCACCTGCCACGGCAGTCACAATATTGTGAGGGCTTCTAGACAATGGTTAAAATTTCTACCTACTTTTTATAGGACCACACTCCATTTTCTACCTTTGTATCCCGAGGAACAGAAGCTGCATACAGACAGAGTGTATGGAAATGGGAGTCCTTTTTTTGTGTAATAAAAGAAAAATAAATTGCCATTTGCTCTACGAACTGCCATGGGATGCTCAAGGCTCTATGATCCCGCCTCAGCATCAATAATATGTACTTCAGAGGGAGACAGAGAGAACGGGGAGGGAGGGAAAGGAGAGGGAGAGGAGGAGGTAGGGAAGAGATGGAAACAAGCTACCCAGCCATCTCTAACCTGTAATCTAGCCCATGCCCAGCGCTCCTGCAGTGCTCCGCCAGCCCCGGCGAGCTCACCCTCCCCGCGCTGACACCCACCGCGGCCGCGCCGGGGGGACGGGTCCCACAGCGGAGACCCCCCTGCCTTCCCCCCAGCTCCCAGGGTCGGCCGCAACTGCCCCCTCCATGCTGAAGAAAGTGCCCTCAAAGCCAGCCCTTGCGGGAGAAGTAACCCAGATCTGTAAATCTTTTTCTTACATCCAGTGCTGTGGCTTTTGCTGTTTGATTTTGGGGTAAATACATTTTAAATGCCACGCTGAAGTAAACACGTTTGCTCCAAAAGCGCTACGTTTAACAGCTGGGTTTTTCCTAAAGTATATTTTTTTTCTCAGAGCAGTAATAATTCAATAAAACTAAGAGGTGGCTTTAACAGTTTTCCTCTCAAATGTGTGTCCTGTAATACACTGCTGCACAGGGATATCCTCAGCTCTTGTGAAGGCTTTTAGTGGAGAAAGATTTCTACCTCAGCAGGGAAGTAAACAGTATCAGCAGGCTCTACAGCAATACCCTAAATGGCACCTGCTTTTAATTTCTACATAGTCCTTATAGCACTTTTCGTCTTTGTTTTGGTTGCCACCTCCTCTTTCGTCAAACTCATCACTGTCACATTTACAGAAGGTGCATATTACACCGCAGCAGATATGCTAGTTACATTCACTTACTGCATGTCTGCACTGGAAAAATCACAAAAAGGTATTTGGGAAACAAATGCTTCAAAAAACCATGCTGCATCCCTGTGGAGATTGCCACCTACTTCCTATTAAGCCAAAACATGCCATATGTTTTAAGGGCTTTTAACCTCCTTTCTCCCTTGTACAGTTCTGTACTTGAAATCACGCTGCTGGTTCTGCTGCCGTAGGATGTGCTTTTTGCTGGGGGGAAGGGAAGAAAGGGAGCGAGAGGAGGAACGGATGGAGATTTTACAGCCAAAGGGGCATGCTTGTCTAATATAACCCGCAATACGAGCAACTATTTCTCTGGCTAAGGCGAGAAAGAAGTATTCACTGCAATAAACTTGTCCACGCAGGGACTCAGGCGGTCACCCTCCTGTAACAGGGGGGTTCCCCGCTCCGGGCCAGAGACTCATGAAAATGTGACAATCCATTTACAAATCCCCCAGGGTAAAAGCATATTCACCTTTCCTTCTGCGTCGTCCCAAAAAGCTGGATGAAACCTGAGGGCCATCCCGGGTGCAGGCAGAGTGCGGGCTGTACTCTTGCAGCGACAGATTACCGCTGCCACACTGACGCTCACCTGGGTTTGTTTGTAAATCACAAACCTCACTGTATTTCATGTCGTTCCTTAAGCCTTTTGAAGCCAAAGGCTACATGAAAATTTCAGCTGATATATTTCTAAGCTTTGTGATTGCTGACAACGCCTTGAAAAGGTGAAGCCAAAAATTTAGGAAAAAGGAGGCAAATTAAAGTAGCTCAAGGTATTTTTTTCTGTAATCTCAAGTAGGGGGCAAGGCGAGGGCAGCAAGTCTGACTTTCTATTGCTATAATGGAGGAAAAAAATCGATTTATGAATGTATTTTGCTTTAATTAATAAGAAGAACATCTACATAATTCTTTTTTCATCCTGATTTATAATTAACATCACAATAAACCCCCACAAGCATTAAAATAATACATGTATTATGCTCTTTGGCATGTTTATTTCACATGAACACCAATATATGCATTAGCTACAATGCTAATTAGAACTTGCACTGCTGTACTGTCTGATGCTTTAAAGCTTTAAACCAGACTAATGCTTAATTGTGGAAGATCAGGTAGATAATTCTTATTGTGGCTTTCTTAATCCAATGTTAATATAATCTGTAAGGAAATGTAACTACATCTCCTCCGGCACGCCACCCCAGAATTTAAGTGAACACGCAGTACTATTCAGGCAACAATTAACATCAGAAAATGGTAATTTTTTTGAAAGAAACAGTCTGAGTTTTATCTTTGGGTTATAAATAATGCAAATAAACATGCTTAAAAAGTGAATTTTCTGCTGTGAGAAACATGGTAGGATCCTACAGAATATTACTATAGAAATCTACAGAATTTAATAGTTCACTATGTCATTTTAAAGGCTTCTTAAAAAAAAATTCTTCTTCCTCTACTTCAGCAGATATCTTTATGTGCTAATCACATAAACTTTCAAGTAAATCCCTTTGATTTCAAAGGGATGAAGATTTCACCCTCTTTTTGTGGTAGCTCACAGGAGTTTTTCTGAAAGCCACCGTAAAGAAACATTTCCTCATTTCCATATGAACATGCATTTTCCTGTTCTTTCTCAGAAACGTCTCCTGTTAGATTTTCCATGTGATTATCAGATTTGTAGGACCTATGGGGACTCTTTGTCTGTATTAATCTCAAGAAACTGTATTAAAATAACATTAAGGTTGCTGCGTCAAAGACTGGGAGGTTAGGAAATTTCAGAATTATGTTAAACTAATCTCATTTGGCTTCTTATGCAAATACCTTACGAAACAGTCTACAGTCTGTAATTACATGCTCACATCTACCCCATGCCTGCTTCGGAGCAAGGGGAAACATAGGTCCTCCATCAAACAGCTGCGACAAAATGGTGCATATTGACCTTCTCGTGGCAAACAGCTACGAGGTCTTCAATGAGTTCACCCACAAAATTCAGCGTGAAGCTGATACCCCCATAGATGATTTTAGTTGCTCAAACTTAAATTAAGAAAAACTAAGAAAAGCAAGCCAACGGTTAAAGCGACTCTATCTATAGGAATACCTTCCATCAGTACCTGTAATAAATCTGGGGAGAAGCCGTGTGCCACGGCAGGAAGGCCAACAGGAGCCACGGACACTACACGGCACCAGCTGGCACCCATGGCCCGGCCACAGCGGGACGTGGTGTTAGTGAATCTGCCACGGGTGAAAACTACCTCACAAAGCACCCTGGGATTAAAGGTGTTGCTTTTTTAAAAAATTAAAAATAAAAATACAGCTGTACAGCGTTAACACAGTATGCTCCACGACTGTTGTGTGTCATGAATTATTAATTGGTTTGGAAGTGTAAATATTTATGGTTATGGTTCAAAGAAGGAGGCTGCCTTCCGCTCTAGTCTTTAACTTTATATTACAGTCTGCTGCTACCTACACTTAAGCTTCAGTCAAATTTTCCACTTTAAATGACAAAAAGCAGGTTTTTTGCAGTATTTCTGCCATAAAGTTAACTGTGACTTATGACCGAAAGTTTCACTCTAAAAAGCAATACGAAGAGGCAGAGTCAGTTTACAAATGACCTGCAAAGGGGGGAGAAAAGAAACAAATAGGATGTGACCTTTTTTCCCCCTGTTATATATGAAAAAAGTTTGCTTTGGTTTTCAAAGTACACAAGCTCCTCTTGTTGTTTTTCACATTAGAAATGCGGGCCAGGAAAAACCCACAGAAGCCAGGAAAATGAGAAATTTTATCAACTCAAAAACAGTCAAAGGGTTGAGTTTAATTTCTGAAAGTGAGGATACTAAGAAGAAAAATTCTTTTAGGCACCTGAAGTCCTATTCTCTTACTTAGAGGTAGGAGCCCTCTATTATGTAGATAACTGAAGTATTTTTTCCTGACCCCTTAAAAGCAAAGCTCTGGGATTAGCTCAATCAAATATTCCCCTCTGCCCAAGATAAGCAAAAATAAATTTAAGCAGATTAAATTTCCAAACCTTTCAATGGTTTTTACACACATGAAGAAAATCATTGTCCATTTTTCCTCTTTTTTCCAAATCATATGTACAATTACTTTTTAATATTTATATTGGGCACTTCAGCCAACATGCCTTGAATTACCATAATAAACCCACTAAAAGATACATGTATACTAACATATAAATCTGAATAAACAAATACAGAATGCATTTGTGTTGATACAAAATACCGGCTTGCCCCACTACAGTGGTGGGAAATTCTGCCTTCCCCTTCCTCACAATTGCTATGCAGAAGTGAGCATTTTTTGCTTTCCCTGAAAAATCTAGTGTACCGTAAGGTATGGTCCAGAACAGTGCAGAGGATGTGGACAAGAACACTGAAACAACATGGCAGAAGCGCTTCTGAAGGCTGGATGGTAATCCTCAATGTTGCACTGCAATTACATTTTTATAGTAATACAGGATTAAACAGGGTTTTTCTCTTTTTTAAGAACTTTGCACATGATGTAATAAGGTAGCAAGGACTTTTCAAATATAATTATTATGTTTTTCTGACTTTTGTATTTTATGCATTTCTGTCAGTCTGAGGAATGAAAATGAAGAAATTTATTCTCTTTGGTTTCGCTGGGTCCAAGTTCATTTTCGTCTCAGACAATCCTGTGTTATTGCTTGACAGAGTATCTGAGATACAGAAATCTGAAGAATTGTAGCTTAATAAATATTAATAGGATTGAAAAATCAATAAAATGTACTCTTAGCTTTTATATTTATATTGCTTTGATTTACAAAACCTAAAAATTCATCTTAATTTAATCTAGAAATGGTTCTTTAAAATACAACATGTATCTTCTGTATCACCATTTTACCAATGATTTCAGCTGCTACAAGGGTACCTCCTAAGCACAAAGTAATCAGTAGGTTACTACAAGTCTGTCTTATAATTGTTTAATCTGAATACTATTTTGTTAAAAATATATAACACAATTTCTTTCTTCCTGCTTAAAAAAAAAAAAAGGGGAGGCGGGGGGGGAGAGAAAGAAAATCTACATCTGCCTCCCGCAACTGTTAGGTACCAGAGTTTTTAGCTGCTATACTGCACTTGGAGCAGAATTTTACCACTATAGGCACCGCCATATGCAAAAAGACACAGATGTATCCAAGAATGCAGAGTCATATCAGCAACATATCCAGTTTAAAAACTGCAAGCAATTTTAATTGTGGAAACCAATAAAACAGAAGTGGAAAATGCCTGAAAGATAGTATTTTTCTTTTTTACCCTTTTCCCCCCCTTTTTTAAAGCAAACTAATCTTTTTAATCAATGAGAGTGAGTGTTCTTTCACTATTCACAAGAAAGGAGGGCAAGATCACATCAGAATCTGGATTACATCAGGCTGGCAGCAAGATAAGGTCAATTAGGGATCAGATTTTTGCTAATTCAGGTCTCTGTTTTATTACTGTGAGGAATAAAAGAGAGCAAAACAATAAAGCAGTTCAACCCTGCCTACCACAGACCATAAAATCAGTATGGATATTGAAAAGGCATGCTCATAGAAACACCGGCATTCATGCAGTTGTCACTTTATTCCACACAATCTAAACCTCCTTTAAAAAATTTCTGGGCCATTAAGATAACATAGAAAACTTAAAATAAGTACAATAATTTTGTCACATCTCCTGCTGGAACAAATTACATGATGACTCCAAGAAAGACATAAAAGTCATTTTAATTATCTCTTCTTTCAAGGAGGCATTGGCTCAAGCCAGACAGTCTGGATCCAAATCTGAATTTTTGCAAAGCTCAAGGTGAACCCCAGATGTGTTGTTAAGGCCCTCTCCGCTTCCAGTAAAGTCAGTTATCAGGGACATCAGCTCTTCCTATAAAACCGCTAAGCACTTAACATCTGCTTGAACAGTCAGCATTTCGGGCGTGAAGTCTCGCACCAAAAGCAGCTAACAAATAATAAGCACTTGCTCTGTGGAACAGCATTTCATCGGTGCCAGGTGCAAGCCCAGCAGATCAAAAGGAGGTGTGGGCAGTGTTCACAGTTAGCAAAACACTGCATTTTTCCCACTTTTCCGAACTGAAAGCGTGATATGTACAATACAGTTTGTTCCGAGGCTTCAGCATGTTTAATGTTACAATTCAAATGTGAATCTAATTTTTGTAGGATTGTTTCCTAATTTTTCAGCGTCGCATGAATGCCTTTCTAAATACATGCAAATACAAAGCTGTACAGGTGACACGCTAAAAATATAATTGAAGTTGGTGCTTTCACAAAAGCAATTAGCAATCACTCAAGTTGCAATAGATGACAGCCTCAAGAGGATTGCTGCCCTGGCAGGGAAGTGACTGCAACTTACATTACAGTCAAATGTTCTGTTCTTTAATGCGATTTTGTTATAACAGGCAAGTACAAGGTTGCTGATTACGTATTCATTCCCTTGTACAGCTTTTGGCTGATCTTTTTGTCCACAGTCTTAGACGCACATAGTCCACTGCTGTATCTTAAAATATTCCCTCTTCAAGTTGGTGAAAAGAAAGGTACAGTAAAGAAGCAAATAAATGCGACTGCAAGCAGAGAAGGCCAACAGCAATGTCTTCTTAGCTTAGGGTGAAAGTACACGACCGGACAAATAGTTGTCTTGCTCAGAATTCATACAGTGACTACAATTACGCCTATTTTCTAACAACATTATAACTAGACTTAGAGACATTTTACAACCACTTTAAACTGCCAAAGCAACGTCCAGGGGCTTTATGGTCCCTAGGAGTCATCCTTCCAGTTTCAGCAAACTATGGGACAAATCCTGCTCCCATAATAGTAGATGGTAATGTTGCCACCAGGCAAGTCTTTAATGGCTAACTTGAACTACCCTTGGATAATCCCCAGCTTCCACAGCTGCTCTCCTGCTTAAAATTAGGAGCATGCTTAAGTGAGGGCCTTAAATACATGCAGCTTGAGTCTCTGAATATACTCTGCAGCTCTTCAGTACAACGAACAGCATTTGATCAGAAAAGAAGTGATGCCTGACTACGTGGTCAGAAGTGATTTAGAGCGGCCCTTTGCGCTGAGGAGAACAAGGTGAGACGGTATCGCGCCCAGACACATTGCTTTTTCTAGGCAACTCTTTGTATTATTTTAACATGGGGTTTTTTTTATGCTATGGCTGATTATCATATATTATGCCATTTAATATTCCGTTATTTCAAGTGATCTCCATAGCAGCAGTTGTACCACATGGGACAATTGCACACTGCCGTACAGCGCACACTACCACACCACGTACTCTGCCGCAGGACGCATAACACCGTAACAGAGTCACTGGGAAACAACGTCAGCGTCTGTGGATTTCTGTAAGCTAAGTCTAGCCTGTGCATCTCCGGTTACTCTGTGTTGTTTAGGTACACTTCTACTCTTTGCGCTCATCCTTTCAGGCATCTAAAAATATAATCATACTAGAAAAAAAAGGAGAAAATTAGAATGGTTCTAGATGAGGTTAGGGACTGAGTTCAAAAACCAGCTTCAGCGCGCATCTGATGCAGCACTTTGCCATCACGCTGCTGCCTCTGGGAAGGACAGAAATACAGCGGCTACTCTCACTGGCCCAAAGAAAGCCCTGTGCTAGGGGCTGAATGTCTCATTAATTCCTCTGAAGGGGCCGTTTCCCATTGTTTCATATGACTTTTGGAAACAGTCACTACCTGGCGCACACACGAACTAGCCGTAGTGAAGAGAGAGACCCATTCGATCGTGTCGGTCTCCATTTGAAACATGCACTTGGCTCTGCCACCCGTTGAGTTAAATGATTATATTCAGGAGCTGAAAGAGCACCAACTAAGATGCTGAGTGGTAAACACACAAATCAGGTCAATCCTTTCGCTTTCCTTGTAATCCCTGTACGTTATTTGTTACTGGCTTTTACTGCTGCCTCTTTCTCCTCTTCGGGCACTCTGTGCACGCATCCAAGCGCTCTTGCTCTCCTTCTCCTTCACACCATGTATTATGGCAATCCCTTCTTATCAAAACTCCTGTATTCTGCACTACTTTACTACATCCACTGGCTTTATATCTTCACCTCTGTTGTCTTTTCTTCACTGTAAATTCTCCAGAGCAGGGAACTTGTTTTCTCCAAGTTTGTACTAAAGCCTGTAAATTTACGGCACTCTAGGAATGTTTGATAACAGCACGTAAATAATTAATAAAAGCTGCAACAACTCTTTCTTTTTCCCTATTTGGAGGCTATAAGGCAGCAAGACAAGTGGGAGGCAGAAAATATTTCACGGTCTAAGATAAGACGTGATTCTCACCCCTATGGGGGGTAACTGGCTGACAAATACTTGCACTTAGGAAAGATCAGGATTAAGTTGTGCAGGAATTAAAGACAAGAAGCATTGCTTCAGCTACATGAACCATAAAGGCAGCCCAGAAGCATCATAAACAGCCTGGCCCAAAAAAATAAACATGCAATAAAAAGAATGGGATGTTTTCATTTCAGCTCCACAATGACATGCTTGTGTGTGACTTTGCAAAAGTCCACTCTTTTGTCCTAGTTTCTCCATCTTCAGCATAAAGGAAAAAAAAAATAAAGAATATAGTGGCAAATGAATAGCTCATGATTTTGTAGCCCTAAAGAGGTAGTAAATGTTTGTAAAATGAAAAAAATGGAGGTGGAAACATGAAATAAAGACAAATCAGACAGAATAATGACTATGAGATCAGGAAACACAGAAAAAGTGCAGAATAAGGTAAAAGAGATTTGTTATTATGGGAGAGGCTGTGATTCAAGATAGGTATGAAATTATTTTGAGAAAAGAAGAATAGAGAAAAAAAGGACAAAGAAAGGGAAAAGATATTTATGTGTCTCAGGTACAATTTTCAAAACCTACAAAACATTCAAATCCCCTGTATCTACCTCTAAGTTTATGTTTGTTCATCTTTTAGATATGGAAATTTGAGCCTGGTCTTGTAAAACTTGATTTGAATTTCATGATAGACTTTTATGTGGCCAAGAATTTACCCACTGAGTGCAAATGGGTACAGGTGCTTTCCACAGGAGCACAAAGGAAAGGACTTTATGGATTTTTGTGCCTTTAAAATTATTAATAATGTAATTCTGATGCTATGTCAGTTTTGCCACTAAATATCCTAGTTTATGAAGGCAATCAAGTACTTTGGCACCAAAGAATAGTAACTGCACTCAAAGAAAATTGAACCTGAAAAGTGTGGGGACAAAACCAGAAGCCACTATGTCTAGCACTGAATGTTTAATCAGGCAAAACATCATAAAAACACAGTAAAAAAGGGCAGTAAATTACTTGATTTTAGTGCAGTGAAGTCTTCAAAATTAGTTCTTTTTTAGAACAGAAGCATAATGACTAGCTTCTGAACAGATATTGGCACAGCAGGGCACACAAAAGCCCTGATTAGCTGCTGTATGATGGAATCTTTAGTTAATATTTGTCCTATTTTGGTGTTGATTTCTGACCTTTCCTCTTTGACTTTAATTGGTCAAAATCCAAACCTTTTTGAATTTATTTAATACTAGATAACTGTTTCTAAATTGCCAGAGTGTCAGGTCACATGCTCCCAATATAGATGGGGGGAAAAGGCACTCTGCAGTTTTTTTCTGTCACTTTTTCAATTTCAGCTAATTCTGAAGTAGCAAGCAAGATGCAGAACAGTTGCACATCACTTGCGATGCAACAATTCTTGAACTAGTTTTGGGGAAAGAAAAAAAAACCCCACCATGAACTATGTTACGTCGAGTCTGATTCGGATGTCCTTCACCTTCATTTAAAAAAGAGTAGCAACCGCAAACCTGTACTTCTATGCCAGTGTTCCGTAAGAAAATAATAGGATACAATCTTGCTCTAGATTTTAATATTAGACAAAGCCATCAGAAGCTTCTTTGTTAACTCCTAAACCAATGATAATCCTGCAGTTTTTTCACCTCTTTGCATTTACAGTTAGTAATATGGAAAAATATTTAATGATATTTCAGAGCTCTATCTGCTGCTGTAATACTGTATGAGAGCTTCCTCACCAATTGATTTACATCCACAACTCCTCTTCCAAGGGCTTCCTTCCCAAATTAAACATGCTAATGATTTTCTATGCAAAATTTAACAACCTAATAGGCTGAACAAGTCAAATGAAAATACGCTAATTGTTGCCTTTGATGTATACTATTCTGCCAATTCTCTCATGAAAACAGTATATTAGCATTAGCTGGAGTACTTACTAAAATATATATTATTAAAGAAAAGCTCATATATATACACACATGTTAAGAAAATGACACTGCAGGCTGCAGAAAACACAACTTCCAGGCTTAGGAGTGACACGAGTGGCTATTATACACTGGAAAACCATTTTCACAGGAACCCTGAAAACAAACTACTAAAGAATGAATCACAAACCTTTATGTGAATTAGCTGGTGTTGGTTCATAACACTGGGTTTATGCAATAAAAGTAGTCAAAATAAGATTCCACAGTCAAAATAATAAATACAGAATGAGATAAGAGAGTTAATAAAAAGCTGGTGAGAGAACAGAAGGCTTCCTGCCTAACCCCACAGGTCTGAAACGAGTTCCCCCAAGAAACTGCCCAATTGCTTTACAAAGTGAAATTTCCACGTGCATGTATTTTTTCACTTAGAGTACAAGCAATAATGTGTTTTAGCCTATGACCAGCATCACAGAGAGCGTTTTACTGTAGAAATTGGTTTATTCTGTCCTCCAGCCCAATTTGAGCGTGAGGCTCACGGCCACTGCGGTCTTAACACATGCAAATAAACCAGAGGCAGACAAACAAAAAGAGGGTACAAATATTCTCTAAAGAAATCAGTGACACAAGATTACTTTCTATTGCTTTGTCTTTAAGAGTTTGCTTATAATGATTTGATAATCTAATCTAATTGATCTCTCCAAGTACTTCTATGGCTCTAATCACTGTAGTATCTGATTAGTGGAACAGATCCATACTTTATCTCCAGATTTAATAACTAAATCTATACTTGAAATAGTCACACAAGTTCACCAGAGGGAGAGGGCCAGATGCTGTTAGGCCGGGGGAGGAGGGAGGGAATGGGAAAAGGCTAGCGAGGTCCAGAATGACTGAAAAGGGACATTTGGCTTTGTGTCAAATCATCCCTCTGCAAGCAAGCTCTGTTTAAACAGCACGTTTCTGGGTGAATGTGACATAACTAATGGGGGCAGAACCAAAAATGAGCTACTGTCTATGGCCCGCTCTCCTTCAAACTGTCTTCTTTGCAAGCATAAAGTAAATGTAATTATTATTATCTTTTCTTTGTTCTCTTCCAGACTAGCACTTCATCAGCCTGAAAATTATGACATTTCCTGAATGTGATTCAATGGCTTCTTAACCTTTCGAGTTCCTGAGTGCCAGTACAATGGCACGCTGCACTTGGCGATTTCAGCAGTGAAGGGGTTAAGACCCAAAATTGCTAATAATAACAACAGTATTCACAGATAATCACTCACACAGAATTTCAATCCAAAGTCACTTAAAATGCAAAAGAAACCACTGTATTTCTTTAAGGAAGTGAGGGCATTTCGAAGAATATTCACAATTCAAACAACAGGCCAAAATCTGACTTACTGCTGAGTTTATCTGTTTTTAATCGAGCAATATTAAGGGCTAGCTTTTGCTCTACCTCAGGTCAAACCTATTTTGCAACATGTCCTCTAACACATGCCCAAGTACTGGACAAGGGGTGGCAGCCAGACCGCTTGCACAGTGCAAATGTCAAGCGTGGAAGGGGATGTGGAGCATTTCTGGTAAATCATTTGTTTCTTCCGCTCTCGTTTGCCTGCTGCTTGTTTGTGGTGCTGATACTCAGCCAAACGAGCTTGTAGTTGAGTATGTCAAAGCTCTGGGCAGAAAAACAGCAACTAATATATGTTAGCATACTCTGGAGAGAAAAATAGTTTCTGCCACTTAAAACTGCAGGGTGGAATTGTGCACTGCCTTCTTCTTGGTCTGAAAGAGCCTTTTAACCCTATTTCCGTGCTCGGTGTGCACACTGCCTGGCAGTGCACACCTGCCTCAGCGTGTGTGTCAGGAGCCGCCTTTGCTGGCAAATCCCCATCCTGCTTCTTTCAGCTCATCTTCTGTCTCCCAGCTCCCCTCAGCCAGCCAACGTCCCTCTCACGCCTAACCACATTTCGGCAGCCATCTTTCAAAGATGTCAGGAACAGAAACAAAATCAGCCTGTCAAAAACACATGACTGTTTCACAGTTCAAGGGGCAATGTTCTCTTTCACATGTGAACGACACAGAATATAATGCACCCAGAAGGGGATGCGAGGGATTTCTGCTAACAGGCCCAGAATCAGGATGGGGGAGACTTCTACTGTGACCTCTTCAGCAATCATCTGTATCTCCATAAATATCAAGCACCCATTTCCCATGATCTGGTATCAAAATCTGCTTTTGGGCAAGTAATACCTTCAATACTTAAAGAACTGCAACTGCCACACTGCAAGAATCGCCAGTTAATCAAGGGTTTCATGGCACTTTAAAGAAAAGACAGTCGATGCATCTTTTGTTTCTTCCTTTATGTGAGACTTCGTCTATGGAGACTTCATATAAACGAGACTGCAGGTGCTTCAGCACTTAAGTATAGCAATTATTTTTTGTTTCAAAATTTATTGTTTCTAGCAAAAGTAATCCATTTGTCATTAATGAACGGCTCAGTTAATGACTGAAAAGCGTAGAAAACAAACTTCATTCTCTTTCCTGTTCTACATAGCACAGCAGTTAATCGATTCAAACGGTGGGGTACTTTGTCTGAGTTTAGCATCATAGAGAAACAGGGAAAGGACTAAGATTTTAAAATCCAGGTTTACAGCCTGATGATTTCTTGTGAAATTTCACGAAATAAACTTGCCTCTACAACAGCTATATACTTTATATAAATAAATTTTATATATATACGCTATATGCTACATACTTTATATATAGCTGTTAGGTAGAGGTATATGTTTCATGGATCCAAAGTGCTATGTAGATCCTGGGGCACTATCATTAATGAAAGCAGTCTTGGAATAGGTAAATGTGCAAAATCTTCCATAATATCTGTTTGGCTCACATAAGTATCTTAGACCTGGCCTTCAGCAACCAAGTTCAGATTTTAAAAAAAAATCTCCAAATTCTTTTCAGCACTTTAAAATAAATATGAAAACATATGAATCAATATCAATTTTGCAATCAAGTAAGACAAATTGTGCTAGCTTTCCTTTGAGCTTTCAAATCTGTTTATGACTGTATATGTATACACATATACATAGATAAATGCATGTTTCATATTCCCTTACCACTGGGTCCATCTCGTTAGAACTATTGCTTTGGGAATGAGGATTCTCAGACACTAAATTCTCTTTGGTTCAGCTAGATCCAGCTGGTGAATGGTATGTTCTGTTTGCCTGTTCACTACGTTAATACTAATATATTAAAGACTGAAAAGCAAAGAGTGGTGTTGGCAGAAACTAATAAAATCCCTGCCCCAGACAGGGCACTGGAATGGAGCTTGACAACAACGGTGGTGCTCAGCTTCTGGTTCAAGGGCAGCAAGTCCTTAGAAAAGCACCACAACCACAGGAGCAAATGGGTTCTCGTGTTGGCTGCCTCAGCAAGGAACCTTGACACAAGATGGTAGAACCAGGGAGCTCTTCTCCAGGCCATGGATGGATGGTCTTTCTGCAGCTTGGGGTACAGTAAGACACTACTGCTACCTCCAGGATCTCCTGCCTCTTGGAGCTTTGTCTCCATCCTTTTGTGGGACATTAAAATTCTGCATTAGAGTAGATCCTGCAAATCCTCCTTACGCAGGCTTGAGCAAAAATGAGCCGATGTGAATTAAGTGAATTAAACAGAAGGTTTGTCTAACCTGCCTGAATGCATCTGAAGTAACTGAGAAGAATGCGCATGAGTCATTCTCCTGACAAAACTGGGAGCAAAGACTGGAGGAGGAGCCCCAGCTGGTAGGTGGGAGGTAAGCAGCAGGGTGCAAGAGAGATGGGAGGCCCCTCCAGCTGGTTTGTACATAGCTCCAGTCTGCCCAGAGCCTCAGCCCGACAGCGGGGTGCTGTCTTTAGAAGCAAAACTGAGGCAGATGTGATGGCAAGGGCGGCTGCATGGTTGCCAGTCATGCCGTAGGTACACTGTTATATACCCATCACTCAAGAACACACTGTATTAGATTTAAAAAAACCAGAATGATAAAATAAGACTAAAAATTATATATGCCTTACTGCCATTTTCAATGACTTTTAAAATTAACTGAAGGGAAAGGAGGGAGATCATCTGTACGCTACAGAAAGTTGACATGAAAAAGGATGAGAAATCTGTGATCCTGAGGTTTTGGTAGATCCTGGCATATGTTATCCTTGCCTGTCATTCCCCACCCACTCTGGAGGAGAGAAAGGGAGATGCTCCATTGGTTCCTCTGTATCCACACTGCTTTGTCCACCTCCTGTGCTTGGAGCATCACATGGACTGGTGTTACAAGAGGAATTTTGTCTCCGTTTCCCCAACACCTAGAGTTGCACTATTTGGACCTTCCAATATATAAGCAGATCATCAAAACTCAGCACATAATGAAAACCTCCTTATATTTAGTGGAGGTTTTTCATCATCTTGAACCAACTGTTGGACAGGTTTTCCCTCTGTGTAGAAGAAGGATGTCTAAGTACAGGCTGTGCTTGCACATAGATCCTATTTGCTCTGGGCTGAGCCTTCTAGAAAGATTCAGCAAGCTGTGCAATCTTCTTACACGAGGCACCTTTCCATTAAAAATCTGCAGTTTTTAGATGTAAGAATATAGAGAACAGAAAGTAAAGACAGAAAGGCAATAAAGACAAATCCTCTTCCATGAGTTCTGTGAAATCTTTTCTCAAAATAACTTTGGAGGGGTTTTACTGCCAGTTCATAATGTGGATGAATCACTTCTGGTATTTCTGATAAAACAATATTCAAAACTTCAAAATCACTTCCAATTCATTTATGCCACCATTTAATTAGGGCTTCTGCAACACGTTACAAGGACGTCATTATCCCCTATAATTGTATAATAATTACAATTTTTAATGAAATAATTGCAAGTACACTAGATGTGTAGATATAATTATGTTAATTACATAAATACCTGATTTCCAGCTAATAATTAAAGAAGGCCTTTACAAAAAGGGTGAAAGTTAACAAATGGAAGCTTTCCAGAAAACAAATACAAGTAATAAGAGGCTGTCTCTTTCCTATAGATTTCGCCTTACTAGTTTATCTTTCTCTATATATACTATATATATGATTTTCCACACATTATGAAATAATATAAGGATAAAAAAAAAATTTAAACAAATATTGAATCATAGCGAGGGACCTCAATACTTCGCCTCTGCAGGGCCTGATCCAAAACGACTGACTTTAATGTAGCTCAGACCTAATAATCCTATGATAGCTCAGCATCTCACAAGACATTGAATTGTAAATTACCTTTGAGAGAAGGAAGATGCGAATAGCACCCCAACAGCATACAACCTGTTCTCTGATTCCTCTGCAACATAAAGGGACAGATCCTGGACCACCATAAAATGCTCAGGGAAAGGCCCACGTGCGGAGGAGTCCCTGACAGCTGCTGAGGGACCGCGAGCCTTCCTTCAGGGCACAGCACTCCCGCACAGCTGCTGCTAAAGCTTTCCAGACATACCGGCTATGATCTTCTCCCAAAACGTGTCTTTTTGGTCAAATCTGCTGGCTATCCCCCTGCTAACACAGAAACCCTGCAGAAGATTTCTTCTCCCTCCATCCCCCTTGGTGGACAGACCTTTACAAGGCAATGGTATTTCAATAACGGAACTTCTTCCAGAGCTTTATCAGCTGAAGACCCAGAAATTCTTCAGCCAGCTAATTTTCCTTCCCTTCAAACACATTCCTAAGACTAAACTCACTACACATTTACTGTACTATTAGTATGAATAGGAAAGGCAAAAGCCATCCACAATAAAAAGCATATGGAAAACTCTATCAGGGCTCTGATAGCATAAAGGGATACTAAAAGAATTCCCACAGCAGAGGAATGAGCAACATGATTTACTGCTGAAATATTTCAAAACACTTCGGCAAAACTCTGGAAGGGAAAATCAGCTGCAGCACCTGCACTACGCCATTTCCACAGGTCTTGCAATTTCTGCGTTCACTTAGAAGAGCCCTGAGGTGGCTCTGATTCCGGCCAGAGACCACTCTGGTCCCAGCAATGTGCTAGAGTATAGGTGCAAACATGGCTTAAAGTCAGCTTTGTCCCACTTCCCTTAGCCTTGTATTGTTCAGTGCTGCTGCTTTTTAGGAGAAGTCTTCATTATTACAAGCATGAGAAAGTAAAATAGAAGATATTAATATTAAAACAGAAGGAAATGGTTTGATATCCCAAAAACAAATCTCATTTATGTTAAGCTCATTAAAGCAGTTGGGTTCTGCACGCAGAGTATAATTAATAATACTATACATATCAAAGTAGAGAAGACATGTAAATTTGACAACATAGAGTAAGTAAAAACTGAAGAGGGCTAAAGAAGTATAAGTGAAAAGAATTTGGAAAAAAAAAAAAAAGAAATTATACTGGAGCAATATTCAAGTTATAAGCAGATTATTAACATTATAATTGAGATGATCCTTAAGAATGGTTTGACACATGTAAGCATCATGTTTCAAGCTTCAAAAAATAGGCAAAGAATACTAAAAATATTTGTAACCATGTGTATTATAAGGAAACAAAGAAATTAAGAGCATGAACACAGAGAAGAGCAAAGGAATAATAATACAATACAGGAAAAATGACAAAAAAAGCAAGCAGAAAATAGTAGTTATCCAAAAGTCATATTAGTTCCTCCTGAAAATGTACAAATATACTTATGTAGCTATTTTTTATAATATTTGTCCATTCTGGCTTTAAATGATAAATTAGAAACTAGCAGATTAAAAGAAAAACCATCTCACAGTTGTTTACTCAGTACAACTGGTCCAACCCGAGAAAGGCCAGGGGAAGAAGCACAAACCGGTTTTATCTGACTTAGTATTATCAGGGTAACAGCACTATTTTAGAGCCTGTGAGTGGGAGGATGTAGAAAATGAAAAGCAAGCAGTAAAATAATGGACAAGGAATGGAATTAGATCCGAATTTAAGACCTGTTAGAGCTATAAGCACTGTCAAGGTATATGAACAACGCAATGACAGCACGACGACTGCGTGGTCAGGAGGAGCTCGGAGCCTGAACAACCAGACGTTTACAGAGGACTTTGACCAGTGTTGATGGCATTTAAGGTGACTGGAGTTTAAAATGCAGTCTGCAACATCCTCTATTGTCAAGCATTGGCTCACCCAGGAAGAGGATGGTAGAAAGTACATCAGAGTTTAAGCATTTTATTTTATTTCAAATATGACATAAACCTACTGCACATCTTTGAAAAATGCTGCTAACTGACACTAACAGCTTTAGATTGTGAAAGGATGAAAAGGTCTGTACAAGACAATGTTTGCTTCATTATCTTCTTCCATGTATTACTCGAATAATAGGAAATGCTGCAGTGGTATCTGAGGAATGAAAAACAGGAATACAGTGCTTCAAAAAGGAATAGAAAAATAGAACAATCTTGCTGTCTTAGTGCATAGCACTGGAGTTCAGGATTATGGACTACATTTGCGCCTGCTGATACTGCCGGGATGAATTTTGGCCTCACGAGGCCAGAATGAGGATGAGGGCTCTTCAGCCAGGAACCAGCAAGGGTGAATGGGGGCAAAACTTCAAATGTGTGCAGGCAACTACTGACACAAATACACTGTAGGCAAATAATTCATTGTGAATTTTCAAAGTGGCCTAATGAAGATATACGCCCTTTGTAAGGGTTGATATACACCAAAGTATGCACTAAGGTAGCTCTGCAGGCTTTGACACTCACTCTCAAGTCACCATGAGCCCTGGTAATGGTCTGCAGATGCAGGTTCTTAGCCGACTAGCAATGCAACGTATTTTGACATAGCTCAGTCTACAGTGATGGAGGCTCACCTTTAGATTTCATACTTTTCATTTATATGGCCATAGAGAAAGAATATTTCAATCATTTTTGACAATATACCATCTATAAGTCTATTACTTTGATATTATTTTCTACGTTACATATTTAGAAAAACAGAATCTGATAATCGATTGCCAGTGGAAATACACATTTTAACAGGTCTCAACTTCTCCTTTCCTGGTTGATTTCAGAGCTGAAACAGGTGCACAGAAAGAAGTTCATTTAATGAAGTCCATAGGAACTGCACATGTTGCATTAATTCCTCTTTTCCAAAATTTGATGATAAGTAAACACTTCTAGGATAGTTAAATGGCGTATTGGAACAAACACCCAACAGAAACACAGGATAACAGGCTAAATTGGGCTCTTTTCATTTCTGCTTAGGTTTGTAAAAAATATTTCATATTGCTAAGCTTAAAACTCTTAAAGTTATCAGTGCCATTTACAAATCGCAACTGATGTAACATATTCTCTATTGAAAACAATGAATGATCAAAGCAGGATGAGATTATAGCACTGTGACTTGTGTTTCATTTCCAAGAATGTATTTGTATGTATGTATGCGTTCCTATGCGTCCATAGTAACCACAGCCATAACCCAGAAAGTATGGCGTTGGGAGCTTTGCTCTGAAAATCAAGTAGCCCATTAGGAGGCATAAATATTAATAGAGCTGTCTAATCCTACGCTCTCAAATGAGGTAGTTCAGATCATGATTCTTCGCATTTAAAATTTATTCACTGCACCGACTAGAATAAGAAACAGAATCCACATGTGAAGAAGTCACTGATGTTGGGCAGTCTCTTAGCCACTGATAATTCATAAACATAAAAGTAAGGATCAAGAGATTTCTTTCCTTATTCTACTCCCAATCCTCCTACAAATACTAGTGTATCCAAAACTGCACGTGCCTAGTTCCATGACATTGAGTATATATCATATTCTCTACAAAAACTACACCCCCACATTTTCACATTCGGATATCTTCAGGCAACACGAAGGCTTTGGTGCAGGTTCATAAGAAAGAGCATACTATCATCCCAAGTGCAGAACACACAATACCTGGGGTTTCTTTTAGTGGTCATATTAGTGATCATTTTCAAATTTTCTTTATGTAGTTGTCATTAAAGTAGGAAATTCATGGTGCAAACTGTTGCAACGCAAAGAAATTAATATAGAGTATTAAAAAAACACAGGCATGCAGCTAAAGCAGGATGTACTGTCCTCCTGAGAGATAAGAAGTTACCCTGACATTCTGGATCACAAGTAAAATATTTGTGCTTTGACTATAAAGTAAAATAGAGATATGAAATATCAAACAGAGTGCAAAACTATTCAGGTATTCCCTAGAAATGATGCAAAAGTTTGTCAGGAAATTCAGGAAATACCACATAGTCAACAATATAATTAATATCAGTCAGTAAAATGGTGTTACCTACAATATAGCCTAGGTTCTATTAAAATTTAGAATTATGGAGTCTAGCCTCTAAAAAAACAACACAAAATTAATTTTTTGCACAGATTTTCGAAAACCAGCCCTAGCAAATAGAGAGGTTTCTGCCTGTATGCATGCCCATAACGGAATTAGTAACCTCTGACCTTCACATACCTGAAACAAAAGACATGAAAACAGATGATCTTTCTTCATCTATTGAATCAGTAAATTGAACATGAAGTATACTGAAATATAGGCATCCATATTTAGCAAAAAGCATGCTATGTTGTCTCATTCCTTTTCACCCAGCTCCAGCCTATCAGTATGTAGTCTCTGCAGTGTGCATGTCCGCATCCCACCAAGAGGTGGTAATGGTTATAATGCTCCTTACGATCTCTAGCACGACTCGTGGATAGAATTCCTTTCATTTCTGCATGTATCTTCATCAGACACATGCAGACACAGATACTCTGTTCTTCAAAATTTTGAATCTTCTCATGTCCCTCAGCTGCCAATTAAGTGTAGATACTAATTTATTTATCTAATTCAGTCTATTTCATGTAATTAGAAAGAATTAAACAATATATACGATAGCATACAGTTGCTGGTTCAGTCACTTTGAATTTATATAACCTTTATTAATTAAAATTTGGTGTCAAAGTCTGCCTTGTTTTCGTATTTTCTCTTTCCAGTAATTTTCATCATTAAATGTAATGAAATGACTGCAACCTAAAAATCCAGCAAAAGAGAGAATATTGGGCCTTTCTGCTTTCTCATACAAAACCAATGCTATTTCCAAGCTGCTGCTGCTGCTTAGATGCTGTGACTCTATTCTACAACATGATTCCTTTCACTACTAGGTATGGGGGCAATCCAAGCCAAGGATAACCTTAGGTTATATATGGGTGAGTAAAGCATGAGTTACTCAGAGAACAGAGGTTACTACAGCTATGCCAGCTGCCCAGGCTGAAGGTACTCAGGAGTCCTCCGCACTTGTCAATGGGGAAAGGTAGGCTTCTGCTGCTTTTTATTGTGCTGTGTGTGCAATGAATTTAACTGGAAAGGTACCTACTGCATTTCAAATAACCGTCTCTTTATTCTCCTTCAGGCTCACAGGACAATAAACATGACTTTCTCATCTACTGGGCTCTCCCTTTATTTTTGCTATTTTTCTGTTTGTTTGGTTTTTTTTTAATATTCTCTCATAGGAAAAGATGCTTTCCGAGAACAATGATGGAGATCTGCATCTTTATTTATGACTTTGTGAATCAGCATCTGGGTGATAGGAAGTGAAAGTTGCTCAGCTAATTACACATGCTTGATGAACTGCGTAATAACTGCTGCAGCACTGCACATTAATTGAATGCATATAAATGACAGCAGTTATTCTAACTTGAATGATGTGCGAAGAAGTGACGTCGCTCACAGTACCTTGATTATCTTTGTTTCCAAGTTGGGGAATCCAGCTTAAACAATTGTATTTTTACAGCAGTAAGCAAAAATTCCCTAATAGAAAACATTAGAAGCTGCCTCAAAAGCCCTACACTTTAAAAACAAATTGCCTTAAGTCACTGAAAGTGGATTTAGGCATCTAAAAAAGCATACCTTGAGCAACTACAATTAACAATTAACGACTAGCTACAACTAACAGTCAGTAGGAGTTGTAAGAGCAAAAACCTTGGAAAATAGGGCCACCTTCATTTAGATGCCTAGATATTGCCTTGCAAACCTGATACAGAGTTTACAGAGTTGAACTTTGCCCAACTCTAAACAATTTCCTGCTATGAGACTTTCCTAAAATGTATTTGTTCTGGAATAACAGGGACATATAGCATCTGATATAAAAAATATGGATTACAGCTAATAGGCAACCCTGTATGTCCACACTACTCTTTGTTTACCCTAAAAAGTATTCTTGATTTAAATGTAGTCCAGCTATTAACTAACACATTATTTTAAAGAAAACAATGAAGAAAAATAATTTTATGTAAAACAAAGGTGTAAAGTAGTACAAAATTAATACTATAAACTAGTACCAAATATCTACTTTAAATCAGTACCAAAATATACCTTCCATATTGCATATCCATGGCTTCGGGAATTTGCAAATGTTCACAAAGAAATTTGCAAATTCTCCCGTACTATCTAACACGAAAAGGGTAGAAGCCAAGTTTCCAAAGCTTCCAAAAGCAGCCTAGTTTCCAAAGTACCATGTCACAATATTTTAACATTTTTTTTCCCTACACCCCTGTTAAGAGATTTTCGGCTTTACAAAGAGAGCTGTAATCACATAATAAAGGAAATCAACGCTCACTTTTAGAAGCGTGTAAAAGAAAAAAAGCATTTCACATCTACGTTTCAGGAAAGTTAACACTGTTCCAAGAAAATAGGGTGTATCACGTAGAAAGTCAATGCAGGTTTTCAGCTCTGCTTTGCTATAATACATCATAGCCATTATGCTATACCACTGGAATATAGAGCTGTGGAGCCGTGCCAGCACCTTCAATGGCAATCGTACCAGGCCCCAGGCATATGAGCTACCTCCTATGCATGCATATGCGACACACTGCATCTACATACGAGCGACAGACACTCCTCTAAACCACGAGGCCAAGACAGAGAAGCTGCCAATAAGGTCAGCATGAGACAGTGCAAGAGAGATGATCAGGTGCAACTGAGTTCAGGCTTTACAAACGTTATCTTCTCATCTGCTTTACACGGTCCTCTCTTTAAATACCTTTCTGGCTTCATTAGGACAAGATAGTCCCTAACAGTTCACTTCACAGCATCTGCAAATCAGCCTCTTTCAGCTGTATTATTCGTTCTTCCTTTGCAAGGTTTCGATCTTTCCCCCATTTTTTTTGTCCACTTTATACATACCTCCTTTTCTACAAATTTTCTTGCCGGGTTTTCTGGCACATTCCTTGGATATTCTTTTGACTGAAAAATGAATAGAAGACTAGAAAATAACATGGAGCTCCATCACAGACAGTAGGAGCATGCAACACCACTATCTAACTTAAATATGACCTGCTTTATTAGGTGCGGAAGATTCTCAACTCGTTGTGCCTGCACATGCAATGGATAAGATGTTGATGCATCTTCCCAGAAGTCAGTGGGTGGCAATGAGAATTAGGTACCAACTTTGACCTAAAAATACACGTGCTGTGGGAGAAAAAAGATGAGTGTAGACAGAAAGAAAAGAAAAACAAAACAAAACGAAAACCAAAAACCAAGGACATATGCATACACAGAAAAGCAGCATGCATACATATAATATGCTGGCATGCAAACAAAGAAAGCCATGCATGCTACCAGTACACGTGAATTAATATTGTTAGAACGTAGAACAGGAAAATAAAAAGATCTCCCTGTTTCGCCTGCTATTAACTCACCATCCTCGGTTGGGACATAGATATTTAAATAGAGGCAGTCTTCATTCTGATCTTGTACATAGGTGGAAACTACATCCAAGTTATTAGTAAACCACACGGGAAGCATGACTTCAGGCAACCTGCCTTCTATAATGTTCTGGGGACACACTGGAGCAAACTGAGTGGTATTTTTGATATCTGCCCAGGGAGACGGAGGCTCAGGAGGTTGAAAGCGGCGCTCCCCTGTTGGAGGGGCAGCATACGGAACCCCAAGAAACTGAATAACGGGCCCCAAAATTTCATTATTAAGTTCCTTCTTAATCCCTCTTATCTTGCCAAAGTTGGTGGTCACCACTGGGTTGGTATCATCCAATTTTTGGGAGGACACAGCTGCAGCGTGGAGCAAAAATCCAAGCATACAAAAAGCAAAAGTGGCATTCAATCCCATGTGTAACAGGCGGACTACCATCGCTCTCCATACACAGTTCAGCCACATGGATCTTGGAAAGGCCATGGTCCCACATTAGTTGTGCAACTACAATGAAGCAATCTGATTTGTATCCACTGGTGTAAAAACAGGGCAACTGAAGGAAACAGATCAAGTTTCCTAAATAGGTGCCTGTCAGAAAAATCTCAAAAGGCTTTTCATGCGGTAAGTGTCTTCCATTGATTTCACACTTATTGAAGCTGCATCTTCACTCAGCACTATTTATCAGACTATATCCTATTGACAATTCTGTTTTCCATAGCAGCAATATGAAGAGAGCAGCCATTTACTGCAGAATCCCCTCTTATAAATCAAATCCAGTTAGCCGCAGGTCTATATCCTGGAGAAAATGAAAATAAATCATTAGTATGAAAGAGCTAATATGAGCAGAGTGATAACTAGATGTTTCACAAGTTATTTACATACATTAATAGTAGCTAGAGTCATGTAAGTAAAATTGCAGTAGTTCATGGGTCCATGAAATGGCGGGTGAAACACTGATTACTGGATTATCTATAAGGTCACCTGTTGAATTTATAGAGATTTTTCAGAAGAGACAGGACTCTCAGAAAACACAGTTTTAAAATTCACCTGTTCAAGAATAAGCAATTTGCTGCACGCTACATTACGTAAGTGTTTATGTTAATATTTTATTTAACTTAATCAGCTCATAATCAATTTTCACCTTGTTTGCACAAGTTGATTTATCAAAACGAAAGTAATTATTTCTCAAAGTAGAAGATAGTGAAATTAAGATAGACAGGCATACTGAAGACTCAAATGCATTTTATTTCATTAAAAGCAGATTATAATACATACAAACATTTTTTGCTTCATTTTGTAATACAACTTCTGATTAAAACATTGAGGCAACTGGAACGTATTTGTAACGATAGCATGAATTACTGTGCTTATTCATGATAACCTGAATTACCATACTTTATATGGTTTTCTTATTCCACAAGTTTCTGATAGCTGATGAAAAATGTGAAATGTTCACATCAATGAAGGACCAAAATCTGCTCCCACTGAAGTGAATGGCAAACTCTGAATTTGCACAGTATAACTGGACATCAGTGGTTTTTTTCAAAACTGATTTGGAAAAGGATATGAACAGTTTAGGGATGGAGCTGTATATCACAATCTTTACTTCAGACCAATCCTGCATTCCTTATAAGCTACTGACTTCAGTGAAAAATGAAAATGCATGATGAATGCACTCAATCTCTACCATCCTTAATTTATAACATAAACAATAAACGTTCCCATAGGACAGCAGAAATCTTATCTTTCATATACCCACATGCTGACTGAACAATATCCTAGAAAAATAATCAGTTAGGATCAGAGACTGTATAATCTCAAATTCCAGATTCTATTTTCAACTACTTTAGCTCAGAGGTTGTCACACAAGGCTGTGTTCCAACACTTCTGAAAATTGCTCAGTGCATATCGTTATATCTTCCATATTCATGTTAAACATATTTCCAACATGACTTACAATATCCTATTATTTAAAATGCAGTGTTATACACAACATAGCAGCGTAATCTTACACTCCCTATTAAGCAGTGTGTAATGCACAAGAAATGTGTTTTGCTTTGTATAGGAAACATTTTAAGCCACCTGCTTTTGAAACAGCATTGGCAGCTTTAATGAGAATTGTTTTTTTATCATGTCTATACACATTGTAGAGAGAATTCAAAAGAACGGCTTGTCTAATAGTCAGACTACCCTGCAGTTTGGGTTATTAAAAAGGAGATTGTAAAAGCTATATAGGACAGCAGGAGATTTGGTTCATGTCTAGTGTTCCTTTAGCTCTGAACAATCTACCTCAGGAGGCAATAAGGAGAGAGATGAAGCTTTTCCACAATTCTCTCTCTCCCTTTCTAACACCTTCACTGTAAAACTGCATTAACAAACAGGCTTATATCCTTCATTCTCCAGCTTCAGATTCTCAGCATTTGCTGGAAACACACCAATTTAGCTGCAGAAAATAATTCCCCAAAGTTGATGTACGTGTTTGCATTTAGTTTAATAAACTTACACAGAATGGCATGCAGACAATTGCCTCTTGGAAGACTGTTGCTTTGTTCCATTTCAAATTTTGAAGGTAGTAGGGTATTACTTGAGAAATAGTAAAGACAGAGTACAGAGACAGTTGCCAGAGCAGAAGGCATCTAGTACAACTTTGCTCTTCTGAGTTGATGTACAGTAGGTCAAGGAAAGAGGGTAGCTTATTCCTTAGTGGTATTCAAAAACCTCCACAAATTTAAACCTTTTCCACTAGGTCTGAAAATTCACGGGTTTTTTTTAATTTCTGTCCGGAGTGGAAGAATGTATTCTCTGTTCTTTCTCAAACTCAAACTTGTAAATAGCAGGAACTTAATCTCAGTAGCTCTCTTGCTGATTTAGATGGCCTGGGGAAGGTCTGAGGACAAACCAAATTCAACATAGCTGTGCCAAACAATAGCATCCTCCTTCATTTCAAGCTGCTGAGTTGGTTCAACATGGAAAATTACCAAGATGGTACTAATAGTTCATTTAGTGCTTTCACCCTAAAAGTCTCAGACCTGTTTTCAGATCTAAGACAACTTTTTAATACACTTTTGATACCTAAAATGTTAAGTTTTAACAGTGTTAGAAATTACATGAGTTAATTAGAACAGAGATACGCTTCATATTGCAAGACTGGGGCTTCACTTTTTTCTTTAACTTATTCTGAACTAAATTTATTCCTTATGCAAATTCAAAGCAAATCCTAGAGCTGGGCTATAGTTTCAATCTTATCCATCAGCTGTTTTGCCATTGCAGCTGAACAGCTCTGCTGTGATTGAAAGTTCTGGTTTGCCTCCCATGGACAATGTTTTACTCTGAGACAGAGACAGGAGGCTAAAAAGGTAAGAAAATAATGCTGTGTTTGGCTATTCTTAATTAATTAACTGTTGGGTAGTAGCTAGCTTCAGTGAATAGACTTATAGGCTACACAGGGCAGTAGTTTTTAAAGCACTTGCAGAATTGGTATCAACAGATTTTGTAATTGTAACTTTAATTTTGGATTTGCTTTTTTTTTTCCACAGGCTTTTCTTTTTAAATGGCTAAGTAACAGTTTATTTTTGAAACTGAGAGGTCAAACATTCAAGCCTGTCACTGGCTGCCCTGAAGCTATAACATTAAAAACACAACTCATGCAAATAAAGAGACTGAGATTACTCAATTTTTTTTGAGACTTTCATGCTAAAATTTTATTTCCAGCACTAGGTGGAAAGGCAAGCAGGGAAGCCAGCCTGGAGCACATCTTACTTTTTCAGAGTCAATGTTGGACAAAATTTTCTTTAGTCCTCCAGCAGGTGATCTACATGGGACTTTCCTTTAGTATCTGGACTTGAAATGATGGAACAGGAATCAGTGGAGAGAGAAGCAATAAAAAGGAGCAGGGATGATCAGGGAGATAGGCAGGAGAATAAACTAATGGGTAATGATGATCAATTTGGGGCAAGCTATAAAGCTTCAGCATCAGAATACTGTGGATCTGAGGAGGAGGAGAAGCATTTTCAGATTTTATTATTGTCTAGATGTGAGGATCACAATTGTTCCCTGTAGTAACGCAAATGAATTCTACTGTAAAAGGTATTTGATAAAGCCTTTGGAACAATCTATACTATATAGAGGTTTTTTCTATCATCCATTATTTTATTATCTTCCTTTCTGAATTTAAATTACTTTATAGCTCAGATTCTGAAATACTTTAGAGAGGCATTTAGTATGCTGAGGAACAAACAGTCCAAGATAACATCAGTGCATCTTTGCATTTCCAATGACATAGGGCATCCCACAACAGGTCGCATCTGCTGCAGACTGCAGCAGCTAAATTCCTCTTTGGTACTCGGTCACAGAGCTGCAAATCTTAAGGGATGTCTTGAACTGCACCCACCTGTCAATAGCTCCAATGGATTAATAAAACCTTTGGTGGCACCTGAGGCTTCTGGCCATAGGCCAGCTTCAGCACACGTGAAGGCATTGTTATGCTATCTTTACACCACTGGCTGTTTTCTTTTTAGCTGAAGATGTACTCTGTGATTTGATATTCATGCTTAAAAATTCCTTTCCACCTCAATTTTGCTAGTAAATCCCAATTGCACAAATGTTCATAGAAAGTGATTGTAAGAGTTTTGAACACCACACAATGCTGCTTCATTTCAACTGCTATTTTGCAGAACCAACTACATTTACATCCATTTTTACTTACAACAGTCTCTACTTGGAACTAAGAGCCCAAAGATGTTTCGTGTCTCTAAAAAGAAATCCGTGTTCTAAAATACGCTACGATGCCAAACAGGAACGTGGCCAGCGAAACAGAAGCCATTAAAGAAAAGACTCTGACCCAGGGTGAACACTAGGTCGGTGTGACACACCAAATGTAAACATGATCAGACAAATCCTCAAGAGATGCATCACAGAATTTCCCATCGCTTCTTCCACATTTCAAGTTAGGCAAGGGAAGCGTTGTGTCAAATACGGCATATTTTTTCTCTATGTAGCAGTAAAGATTTTTGAAACAGACCCTGCTCTTGGGTATTTCCATAAATACTTGGTGAAGGGAAGGGATTTACATGTATTTAGTTCAAGAAATGAACTATACGCATTTTAAAAAAACAGGTGTATGAAATGATAATAGAGGAGACTGCAATCCTGAATATATACACCTAAGAAGGGTACAGCTCTGGTGGGGTTTGGATAGCTCCCACATGCCAGCACCCCTCAACCTGACAGCAGCTACAGGCCAGGAGGCTTCGGAAAGCAGCTGCAAATCCAACCCTATGGAGATGCACAACCTTTGCTGCGACCGCCAGCAAAGGTATGGATAAGACTTCATTCTGATGGGGTCACAGTCCCACCCCACAGTCGTACGAGATTACAAGTGTTACGCTACACCAGTCCGCAAACAACCCAGTGGTAAGGACTTCCAGATGCTACAAACTGTGTAAATATATCACTCCCAGGTCAGAGAGACTGATTCCTCAGTGCCATTCTCACATTTACCTCCATTTAATATTACGTTTTGTACACAAAACCTTACAACCAAGTTAGTAAAAAATACAATATTTAAATACAGTATTCAAACACAGCGTAGCACAAATTCATGAAAAGTTGAATCAAACTGAGTAGATGTTATAAGAATCGTTTAAATTGTCATGCCCTTTTCAGCTTCACTATATTTTTGTTCTTCCTCATTAGTGGGAATATTCACTAATGCTAACTCATTATTAATTAGTATTTTCATGATCAAAAGAACCCTTTAAATAATTTCTGCAACTTAGTTTGCCAAAATAGGAAGACTTCTGATCATAATTTTCTATTAAGCTGTTTTTGAATTAGACAAATTAAGCCTATGAGAAGAAGAGGGTCACTTAAGTCTTATTGTCTTCCATTTACTCATATCAATAAATCATTTTCTTAAAATAGTTCTTAGCTGAAGTAATTGTTTATATTACCAGAAGTTGGCTACAATTTTTTAATGTGGACTATAGCTGTCTGACATTTTGCACAGTAACGAAATGGTGATTTTACCCATAACAGAAAGAATGGGTAACTCTGTCACTTATGTGTAAAGTTTTAGACAGATAAGTAATACAGATTTAAATTAAAAATGACAGATGCACTGGCTTGGAATATAATGGGCACTGAAGTGAACCTTTATTCCTTTCAGCAGCTTACGGTTAACCCTTAAATGGACCACACACTGTACCCACTTTTGAGTACTGTAACTGTTCAGCTAAATGATCAAATGGCTATTCTGTTGGTGGCAGTAGTGGGCTTCAGGACATGAAGATTTTTTGACCTACTGTAGAAATTCAGCTGAACTCGCGTTAATCAGAGGTCATACCAGAGGAAAAAATATCCCAGATGTTTCTCATTTGAGATCTTCAGTATTGAAATCTGCATATTGTAGATCATAAAGTCAAGTGGATTTAACTTGCTTTGATTAACACTTTATAAAACATTCACATGCTTCCCATCTGATCACTCTAACAGAGTATGCTAGAACCCACCCAGAGGCCCCTGAAACTAAGTGTTCTTTTATCGTCTCTTGCAGGTGAAAAATTAAGCTATAGAATTAGTAACAAAGTGCATTACCTGATATATATTTCTGGCTGACCCTTGGTTCACTGGGGTTAGTCATATGAGCAAAGTAAATTGGATTTTGTTCGTTACCTTTAATACAATTATAATTATCAACAATAATACTATCTTTAATGCTAGTTCATCACCTAAGGCAAGCTTTCATATCAGATTCATAAGAAAGATACCATTTTTTCATTTTGCTGGTTTTGGCGCATTAGGAATTAGATAAAAAAAGGTAAAATACAGTTATTACCATTTCTTGAGAGAGAACTCTGAAAACAAAGATGCTTGAATGAACTCAGATTTGTCTATGAATTGTTTTTCTATCTGGATACCATACAATAACGGTTCCAGAGCATACAAAACCTTTGTTGTAAAGTTAGATCAATAACTAGATCTTCAATAAGATGAATTTACGGG
>NW_009191239.1:0-4725 GCF_000690835.1 Fulmarus glacialis | reverse complement strand
GGGGGGGGGGGGGCGGGGGGGAACCCCATCGAAAAACCCACTTCCTTGTGGCACAAAAAAGAGCAAATGCTTTTCTTACTTGATCAGATTCTGGTCTCAATTCCATCATGGTAACAGAGATCAAATTCCAACTCATCATAAAATCCACAGAGGTATAAATATAATTTGTTAATCACAAACCCGACATCTCCAACTCAACTTTGAAAGTGCTCTTGAATGGCGTTACCATGCTTTCCAGAACTGTAGAGTGCGCACTACACTTCGAGTGCAATATTGGCATTATAGGGATCTATCAACTTGAGAGTCCATTCCCTGTGATGTAGCATTCTGTACATCTGTGACTTTACTTGTATTTGTTCCAAAATGAATTTCATGCTTAATTTGTTTTTCTTAATTAAACTTCCTTCAGCAGTTTCTAATATGTGCATTATTAAAACTCATTAGTCCCATTCATGCCTGCCTGTCATTTTTGGCTTCACATTCATGTATCGAAGAGCTCTGTTACTTTATATAGGAAGCAAATTAAATAATAAATATGAGAACTTGAACGTTTTATGAGTGTCAGTATGAGAAAGTGGCTGCAAGGCCCATAAGGTTTCACACAAAAAAAGCATTACAGCTAAAGCTAACATGCTGACACATCTCTGATCTATAAAGTCTGCAGTAACGGTAGCAGTAAAGTGTTGTGCCATAGATGGGGAATTTTTCTCTCACATGAAGTAGAAATAGGATATAGCACAGACTATATTTACTGTTGTAAAAAAAAATCAAATAAAATTTCCCAAAAGCTTAGAATATAACGCCATTAAGTGTCTACAAAGATTTACTCTTTCCATCTGACTTCATGTGTAGCTCCTGTTATTCAGCTCCTCATCCTGTTTTCATTTTCTACCACTGTCTGTGAGAAAGATAAGTTATAGCAACTAGTCTCAGGTCTCCCTGTGGGCATGTCCTGGTCATGCTGACCACGACTCCAGAGGCAGAAGTGTTTCCTAAGGCAGCAGCGGGGTCTCATGGCGACTATTTCAGGGCCCGAGTCTCCACAGAAATAACCCATCTTTGTGAAACCAGTTGAAGAAACAAAAGCTCCATCCCACAATGCCTGTTTTACACAGGTTTGAGGATGTCAAAATATTCAGTATATCTATGTAGTAAGGTTTTTCCTAAATAAGTTGTCGTTTTCTCCTCACGAATGTTTCTAACACTATGTGCCTACATAACACTTTACTGCTTTCAAGTACTTTTTTGGAAACTGGGGGACGGGGTTGGGAAGGCAGAAGTTAAAGAATGATTTTAAGTTCAGGTATTGAACTTAAAAGCTTCAGACAAGATGGAATTAAATAAAAGTATAAAATACAACATAAATGTGTTCCCCTCATTAAATTCCCAGAACCAGTTCAACAAGTGGGCTAACGGCATCTCTAGGCAGGATGTGATTGAGGAGATTTAGAAAACACGTTTTTAAATTGCCATTTAAGTTCTCTGCTTGGTTAAAGGAATATGTGTCACTTGAAATGTAATATTTGTAAAGTGTCCTTGATCACTTTTATGATTTAACAGTCACGTGTTGCTAATTTCCAAGCATTACATTCTCCCTTAATATGGTGCAGAAGACCTAACCAAGCATCAATGGAAAGTAACAGACTACCCAAAGGCAGCACTAAAACTGATTATGCAGAAAATATTATGAGGACAAAACAGAAGAATTCAACAAATGGGGGAAAGGGAACTCCAATTACTTTTCTTTTAATGGCCTCAGCTTTTATTTGCCCACAGCAGTGGAAAAGGCATTTTAAACTGATAGATGCAGCCCAGACCTTTACATGGCTTGACTGCCATAGGGATATTTACAGTAGACACTGTGCCCCGTGGTTTCACGCAGATGGTGTCCCTTTACACCACCTTTTGCTTTTTAGTGAAAAGTGGCACGTTAGAGTGGGTACACAGGAAAACTTGAACATAGTACTAAATAGCCAACTAGTCACTTTTTATCACTGGATAATACAGAGCACATCATTAACTAGCAATTAATAATTATGAAAATAAAGTCTGTTGGAAAACGCGTGGGGTCTTCAGAGGCAGGTGGAAATGTGGGTCCGAGTCACCAAGAAGTCAACGCTATTTCCCCTTGTAATTGTGATAACTCAATAGTCATTCTGGGGAATGTAATGTCACCATTTGTTACTAAAACTACAGGATGTGCTTTCAATATGCAATACATGATGAAGTTTTCCCATCAGCTCCTTTTTTTTGCACCCCCTAACTCCCTCCCTCCCATACAAACTCTTCCGCAACGACTGAGTAGCAGGGCAGGCATCCCTCTCTGAATGCAGACATTCCTTCATAATGCAGAGCTCAGAAACAGGGCTACAGTAATGGAAATATGCTTTTATAACAGCATTGATTCATCAGTTGGGATCTATTTTTTATCATTACCTGTTATACTTACCATGGATGGATATCTGGGACTAATAGGAAATTATATTGTTTACTGCATCAGATTGATTACTGCCCATCCTTTATTAAAAGAAATCCACAAAAGTTTCCACTGAATCTCTGGCAAAATGTTGTCTTTTCATTATTTGCTTTCAGAGAACGTCTGTCTTTTTGCCCTTCTTTTTCACTATTTAATTTTTAAATAGTTTCTTTTTCGTGTGATTAAAAAAACATAATAAATATGACATCAAACAAATAATTCAAAGCTAGCCAGGGATCTGTAATACAGCTCCTCGTCTCTATTAGAAAGGAATGTGTATTTGCTTTTAATAAAGAATGGCAAGCCAATCCATTACAAACTGAGACCATATCTAAGCCTTTGCTTTCTTCTCTTTTCCCCAGACTCCATTTGAACAATTAGAGTGGTTTATGCTTGTGTGTATGCCAGTGGATATTAAATATGCAAACTGATAAAAAGTAAAACTACCACCATTAGCATGTTCAAATCCTCCATTCATTTGCAAATCAATTTATCTGCCTACAGCTCCGTCCCAGTCTTTAAATAACCCTCCTCAGCAGACTGCTCCACCTCCAGCCAAATAATCCAGAGCAAACCCACTTTCTTAAGGATGTTTAAGTATCAACAGCTAGGATATTATCTTCTTACCCTACCATAGAAAAAGGGGTAAGATAACAAAAGCAGTATCAGGACGACAGCTCTTCTCCTCGCTTCTACACACTTACTGCCTTAAACAGCCTGAACACTCTCTGATGGCTTTTGTTGCTACTTCAGTTAATCACAAAACAGAGGTGTTCAGCCAAATCCTGCTTCCCAGCACACTCAGTACGATTATCCTCAGCCTCATTTTTCTTCCCACAGTCTGCATACGATTCACATGAAATATACAGAATAAATGGGATCTCCTCGTATGTATCTCAGGACCCCCTAATCATTTAGTGCAAAACTGCTTTTGCAACATTGCTGCAGTCTGTGGCTGTAGTCTAAGAAAACCGGTGTCGTTTATCAAAAGTAACTAAGAAGTAGTCTTCTTTAACCATGCATGGTGCACCAGAAATAAAGAGGGGAAAAAAAGAAAAAGAAAAAAGAAAAGAAACCACCCAACCAGTATTTCCAAACATGGCTACTTAGCTTTTGGCTCCCAATCTGCAAATCTAATTTCAAAGATGCAAAAGTGGGCTGCGTGTTACAGCTGTTGAGCCCACACAAGTCTCAGTGCAGTCAATGCGAATCAGCATCTTTGAAAATCAGGGCCCTGAATAATGGGCTCTATTTTTAAGTGTTCATTTATACCATACATAGGTCTTTCACTTGTCAGGTACCTGTAATAAAGTACATGCAATTTCATAAGTATCCTTTGCTTCAATTAAACCAGCCCAGAAAAAAGTAGGAGAAAAGGTCCCAAAGCTCACAGTGTTGCTCTTTCACCAGTAACAATAGTCTGTAGATGCATCAAAAATGCTGCTACTGTGAAAAACAAACTGAAAAAACAACCTAGGGAGCATGAAAAAGTTATTTTGAGCATTGTCACAAATACATGGTTTCAGACATTAATTACCTCTGTGAATTTACCAGTACAGTCTGGTCCCACTAAGGCACTGGATAAATGCAAATATTACCACAGTGGATGGCAGTACTGGAAAAAAATATTTCCTAAAACAATTTCTTACACTTATGCTGAATAAAAAAAAAAAAAAAACTGCTTCATTTCAAATTCACAGAACATCTAAACGTGCTAAAAACATTCACTTTGATATTTATAGCTTCTATAAGATATATTTCCACTTTATACTAGTGGATTTTTAATGCCACAGTTGTCAGAGCTAAAACAAACTGGCCTTCCAGAAAGCAAAACCAGTGTCAAACTAAAATGCTATTCCTTAAAAAGGTCGGCAAATTTACAGAAGAAAATAGCTTGTTCAGATTGTGTCACCTGCAGCAGCAAGAACCCAATACTTTGATCAAGCTCTGTTTTGTTTTATTTAAACAATTATTTTAATGTAATTGCTCTGAATCCATATGCATCCTTAAAATGGTTCGAGATCATATCCTTTCTCCTGATTCCAAGGTAACTTTCTGGCTTTAATTATAAGTCAATTAATATTAAGTAATTTGACTGATTAATTTTAATTAAACCTGTTGAAAATTGATTTTCCTTCAGCAAGCAAAGATGAGGCTCTAGTGCGATCGTCAGGAAAAGAGGAACGGGGAGGGGAGAAAAACCAGTACTTAACACCCAAGCGAGAAGATGTCTGAAGAAAAAGAGAAGG
>NW_009191238.1:23741-24291 GCF_000690835.1 Fulmarus glacialis | reverse complement strand
GTGGCGGGGTCGGCGGTGGTCGATCGCTCCGCACGTTAAATCTGAAAGCAGCCTTGGCATGTCTGCAGCTGCCTTCCCTCTCCGGCTGTGCTTCCCCCCTCTCTGCCTGGCGTCCCTGGCCCGCGCTGAGCTGTAAAGCCCTGACATCCGCCGCTGTCCTCCTCCGGACCCGCTGCCAGCGCTGGGTGGATGCCAGGTCACGGCTGCCCTCCTCTCACCGCCCGTCTTTCCAAAAGGCAGCCCTGGGGAGATGCTCCTCTCTGCCTTGAGCCCGTTGCTGGTGGCCATAAGGACGTCGAGAGGTTTTCCCCTTGGTGGTTTGGTGAGCAGCAGTCCGGCAGCGGTTATGGCAGTGGGGAGGTGCCCCCTCACCTGGAGGGCATCTTGCCCAGGGGGGCAAGCGTGCTGCAATGGAAGGAGCTGTCTCTCCTCTGATGCGTTGTCTCTGCTCTCCTGCTGCTTTCGCTTCCCCTTGCCTTTCACATGGGTTTCAGGTCCCAACCTTGTCTTGTACAGCTCCTCAGGGCTTCACTAGCACTGGCTGTGGTGG
>NW_009191238.1:23071-23730 GCF_000690835.1 Fulmarus glacialis | reverse complement strand
AAGCTTCTGGATGCTTCAGCATCATGGTTTGCAAAGGAGAGCCGAGCTTTGGAGGGAGCATCGGGCTCGAGGCAGCAGCAGGACCGGCTGGTGCTGTTGTCCGGCCATGACCCTGCACCACTGCATGCTTGTTAGCAAGGCGATGTGCTCTCCTCTTCCAAAACCTCCCTTCTCCAGCCAAGACAAGACCATCCCCAGGAACCCTCTCTGGGCCTCCTGAGGGAGGACTTTGCCTCTGCCCAGCCGGGGCGTGCTGTGCATGGTCACTCATTACACTGGGGTGTCCGGGGGTTGGAGCGTTGCATGCTGTCCTTTCCCTCATCGTTCCTTTGCCGGGGTTCTCCATGGCTGGCCTGGGAGGCGAGGGGCCTCTCGGTAAGGTGAGATGCCTTTGCATCTCCTGGCCTTGCGCTGCCTCCCCCAGCCCGCTCGGCTTCTGGGGGACCCGGTCTTTAACCCTTCCCTCTTCAGAGTGAAGTTGTGCTGGGTGCTCGCCGCGTGGGGTGGGCTCCTCGCTTGGGTGGGGAGGGCGTGCGTGTGGGTTTCTGGCAGAGCAGCCTCCGGGCTTGCTTTGAGATGATGCACCCCAGCAGGGAGCTTGTAATTTCTTGCCTCTGGTCTCCTCCGTTTACTTAACGAGGCCGTAGCCCTGCTAGCCA
>NW_009191238.1:22675-22897 GCF_000690835.1 Fulmarus glacialis | reverse complement strand
AGTGTGAGTAATTATTAGTATTGGGTAATTATATCAGCGTCAGGATGAGGAGAAAGGTTAATAGGTTTATTTATTTATTTATTTTCGGTAAATGTCTTTTCCCCCGGGTGGGAAGGCAGGCGGGGTGGGCAGGAAGGAGCGTGTTTCCGAGGGGGGCTGCTCTGATTAAACCGCATCCTCTCCCCCTTCCCCTGCCCCCAGCTACCCCATGGGTCCAGGGGC
>NW_009191238.1:17918-22654 GCF_000690835.1 Fulmarus glacialis | reverse complement strand
GAGTGGTCCCTCCCAGCACCCGTAAGAGATCAGATGGGCGGCACCTTGTGCATCCCATGCGCCGCTCCACCACGTCATGGTCCAAAGAGCCCGTCCCCTTCCCACCAGCCGGGATGAGCAGGTTCCCATCGGGCTAATCCCGCTGGAAAGGCCCTGATGCTGGGTTCCCACCTTTGCCTGCACAGCAGTGGGCACTGTGGGCAGTCGGGTTCTCCTGGTGTGGGATGATGTTTGGGTCTGCTGGTGATCTCCTGGTGCTGGGGAGGAGCGGCAGGGGGGGTTTGCCTACACAAGCTAACTTGAAAACTCCCTTGTGCCCTGCCTTTTAGCCAACCAGAAAACAACTTGATCGCTAGGTCTTCCAAATTTCATTTTCCTGAACCCCAAACCTGCCTATAGAGCATCCTTAGCGGGAGGAGAGGTGTGGGAGAGAAGGGTTCCTGCGTGTGCGTGCCTGGGGTGGCCCTGTGCCCCCCACCGGCACAGCCTGACGTGTGCCAGGCTGGCCTCCAGCCCTGTTTGACTACCGGGAGTATTTTTAGGTTCTTCCTGGAGCCTCAAATTAACTGGAAGTGCTTCACGTCTGTTGTTTTTTTAATACATCTCTTTCTCTTTCCCAGCACTGCGCAGTGCAATAATGTAATGGGGAAATTACCCCGCTAGTTAAAAATTACTGCCAGCGCGACATCCAGCCATAGATCTATTTTAGAACCAGGGTAAAACTCTATCGATTCTTCTGTGCTGCAACTGCGGCCCATAAAAGGGTTGGAAAGGTGCGTTTGTCACGTTGCCGTAGCAAGGAGGGGAGACAGTGCCTCGCTGGGGAGGGGGGATGCTCCCTGTTACCCTCCTCCGGAGAGCTGGCCAGGACTTTGTAGGGGAGAAGCTGAGAGCCAGGAGGGGAGCGACCTGGGAGGGGATGCGGGGGGGCAGGGTTGGGTCCTGGGGGTGATCCTGGGTACCGCTGGGCAAGGGGTACTGCAGGGCAGGGGGTGCCATGTGGCCCTGTACCTCAGGTGTCTGGGGCTTGACCTCCTCTGATGTTTGGAGTAGGAGCAGATGTGGTCCTGGACCGAAAGACTCACATCCCCAAAGGGCAGGCAGAGGCTTTAGGACGGGCTTTCGGCATCTCTGGGTTCCCCAGCCCACAGTGGTACCCAGGGCGTGATGGGGAGCAGAGTCTGAGTGGGTGTCTGGCAAAGGATGGTGAGAAGGCGGGTAAGTACCAGGACTGGTTTGAGTTATGGCGAAGGCTCTTCAGTCCTGCGGCAGGACGTACAGGGGATTTTTGGCTGTGCCGTGGGCTCTCAAGAGTTAGCCTGGCCCTGCAAGCCTGGTCACCATGTCCCCCGGGGAGAGGGCGGCCCCTTTGCTCACTGCTGTGCAGGACTCATCGCTCTCTGGTTGCTCAGGGGTCTCTTTCTTAATTAAATACATTTGTTTTGTAAAACTGCCTAAAAATAATCCGGGGCTGGTGCATGCAGGAGGCTGGCGGTGAATCAAAGGCGCCGCTCTAATTAAACGGGCCCCGGTTTGTTTGTGAGCCGCATACATTTCCATGCTAATCAGCTGCACACCAGGATCCTGCTTTCCCGGCCCCGTATCCTCCTGATTGGGAACTATGCAAATGCCGGCGGTGATTTATTGCAGGAGAGGGACGAAGCGGCTGGGATGCTAGGGCGGCTGCCGTGGGGGGCACAAGGGCTTGGGCATGGCGGTGCCAGGCCATGGGAGTGGGTGTGATGATCAGGGCAGGGCTGTAGGATGCGTTTTGCGGGGTGCTTCAGAGCAGTGGATTTGGCCCCGTGCAGCCGGCGGATACTGAGTCCTGCGGATGGGGGTGCTGGACCAGCTCCCTGTGTGTGCCGGCAGCAGTGTGGAGCCGATCCCGGGCAGCGTTTGCTCCGTCTCGCTGGGCAAACTGCTTCTCCGCCTGCCGCTGGATTTTTTGCAAAATGTGCTGCTCACGTGGCCCACATCCCATCCCATCCCGTGGGAGCAGACCAGACCCACTGGGCCATTTCCCTGGCACTGTCTCCCCTGAGGCTGCCTCGTGCTGGGGACAGTCCAAATCTGGGGGTATCGCAAGCGATGGCGTTAGCAGGAAGCGTCTCTCGCTCGCGGAGGTGGCAATCAGGTTACAGCAAGTAGCGCAGCCGAGTTTAGCTCCTGCTCGGTGGGTGCCTCCAGCTCCGTGGTGCCTCCTGATGTGGTTATTGCTGGTACAGCCAGAAACCGGTGTACTTAGGAAGAGCTTTAACGTAATTTGAGCCGTAAGGGGATTAAAGCCTTCGCCACGTTCCTGCTAAGGGAACAAACGTACTTTCTGAACCTCTGTTGACCCTCAGCTTCCTTGAGACCCTCTTGACTTCCCCGGTCATGAGCCCAATCGTTTCCTCTGATGGATGGGGCGACGGGAGTCCTGCCTGCGTGCACAGCAGCGTCCTGCCCAGCGGGGCTTGGTGCGGTGTGCAAGCCGCTTTCGGTACTGCTGTGGCAAGATGGGGTTTGCTGCTGTGCTGCAAGCTGGGGGCTCGTCGGTGCCGTGCTGCAAGTTGGAGGGGCTTTGGGGCTGAGCAGCAGTGGGGGAAGCAGGGCAGCACATAGGGGGGTGCAGTGTGAGAACCATGGATGTGGCTTCCCTCTCTGGAGAGAGGTGAACGCCATCAGCATAAGCATGGTGCAAATTCGCCAGACAAATGCAAAAAAGGGAAGAAAACATTGCAGTTTGGTCTTCTGGAAAGGGTTGGGATGTTTGCAGAGGAGCTGCTACTTTGCCGTGCTGCAGTGGCTGTGGCATAGCCACACTGGGTGGGACGGAGGGGTGGCATCCCTAACGGAGCACATTCCCCATCCCACTCCCTGGGTGGGGGTGAGGTGCACGTGGGACCGTGCTCACCCCACCTTGCTCTCCCTGCAGATCCTGGTGGACTTGCCAGCTGAGAGGAAGCACCAAGCGCTGCAGTATGAGAACGTCGTGGCCCACGAGGGCAGCTCCATCCTGCGAGACCTGGTGCTGAGCCCTGACCGCCAGCACATCTACGCCATGACCGAGAAACAGGTAAGGGGAGGGGACGGCAGCCCCTCTGCTCTCCTGACTTGGCAGCCCGCATTGCAGCCCCAGCCTGCAGTCCCGTGCGCTGGGAAGCCTTTCGGGCTGGCCCTTGCTTCCTGGGGTCAGGGCTGCCTGGGGACTGCTGTCCCAGGGCAAGGAGGCAGCTCCTCCCTGCTGCTCTCTGCAAAAACACTGCCCTGAGGCACTGACTCTGTGGCTCCTCCTCTCCTCACTGGGGCCGTGCCTCAGGCATTAATTGTTAGCAGCAGCTGCTTGAAATCCCAGTGGTCCCCAGGGACTGAGGGCTGCCTGACCCTTCCTGGCCATAAACCTCTTCCCTGCTCTGGCCATCCCCTGCGGAGCGGGGTTTTTGCAGGTTAGCAGAAGCTCCTTGTTCCAAACGGCTTTTTCTGCTCTGGGGCAGCTGCTTTCGCACCTTGGGGCGGAGGGGATGGTGTGCCCTCAGACCCCGGCGGGCACACCTCGGTCCCTGCCTCTGCTCCTGCTGAGCCAACCGGAGGTACAGAACTGATCCGGATCCTCCGCTGCCGTCCTGGCAGTGGGGTCGGGGCTCACGATAAGAAGTTTTGATTGGTTTTGGGAGCATTTGCGTGATCCCTGACCTGCCAGAGAGCCTGCTGGTGTGAGTTCATCCACGGGCTGCGTTGAAGCAGGTGAAGCAGTTTCATGCCATGGCGGTGGCACTTTTTGGATCCGGTGTCAGCAAGGATGCACGCCGTACCCAGTGGGGTGATGCACGATGGCCGTGTCTTGCAGCATCTCCACTCCTCTGCCCAGGAGAGGTGTGTGCAAGTTGGACTGCAGTAGAGCTCAGAGCGTAACAGGTCTCCTGGCCGCCAGCCCGGGGGCTTGGGAGGGGGAAGGATGCTGGAGTAGGGCCGTGGGTTTGTCTAGACAGCCCCATGGGGACAGCAGAGCCTTTTCCCTCCTCCTCCCAGCGCCTGTCTCTGGTTTCTGCTCCGCTGCAGGAAACCCGCGGCTTCCCAGGCGAGGCAGAAACTGGTTTGGACTCCTCTGTGTTTCTGTCCCAGGCCTGGCTCAGCTAAGCCTCCCCTCTGCAGGGGAGATGTTGGAGACGCGGGAGGGGGGGTTACGCCGAGCTGGACTGGGGATCTCCCCCAGGGGCCAGCACGGTTGCTGGGAGCCGGCACACGCCTGTGCAGGGTCTGCCTGGGGGGGACCTGTTGCCGACCCCCTCGCCACCGCCTGCCTGAAGTGATGTGGGGGACAAACAAATGGCAACGCTACAGGCATCCTCATCGGTGTGCAAACCGAAGGGTACTGGTTGGCCTTATCCCAGCCCTGGAGGTATCACACTGAGCCTGTCCCCTGCTGGGCTGGGAGGAGGGAGAGCGCCCCAGGTTTAGCCTTCAGTAGAGAAGTTTGCAAATTTTAATTAATGAGTGAGTCCTGCCCTGTGGGAGCAGTGGGGAAACTGAGGCACAAGTGTGGCAGGTGCGAGCAGCTGCTTGCGGCGGGCGAGCAGGCAGCTCCCTGCACCCCCTCCCCATCCCCTCTCCTTAATAAAACCCGCTCTCTTCCTTACTACGGCTTGGTGTTATCAGAGTGCTGGTGGAAAGTAATTAAATGAACAGTTGTAACAGAGCTCGAAGGGCTTGGAGAACGAGGGGATTTTAATCAAATCTGGAGGAGCAATTAA
>NW_009191238.1:17516-17892 GCF_000690835.1 Fulmarus glacialis | reverse complement strand
CGGGCCGCCCCCGGGAGCCGGCACGGGGGCTGAGCTGGCACAGCCCGCTCCCACAATCCTGCAAAGATGCAACGGTGGAAGGAGCATGGTTGGGGTAAAAGCCTCCCTGGCGTGGAGGTGTTGCCTGCAAACGTGCTGCCCGGGCTCGGGAGAGGAGGGGGCGATGGCAGGGGGCTCAGCCTGCTCCCTGCTGCTGCCTCCTCTCTAACGGGCCAGGGTGGGTCTGTGCTGGGTCCCTCTCTGCGAGGTCTAGATGTGGGCACAGCAGGGAAACACGCAGCCTGTCCTCCTTCACTCCCTGCCTGTTCCCCGCAGGTGACGCGGGTGCCGGTGGAGAGCTGCGAGCAGTACGAGAGCTGCGAGCTGTGCCTGGGCT
>NW_009191238.1:5214-17447 GCF_000690835.1 Fulmarus glacialis | reverse complement strand
GCAAACCATGATTGGCAAACCATGTCCGTCCCCACTGCTGGTCTCCTTGGGGACATCCCTCCCAGACTTCGACTCCAAAATGCAGGGGGGTGGAGCGGTCCAAGGGGTCTGTCATCCCTTCCCGCAGTGCCCAGGCTGTGCTTATGAGCACCCATGTGTGGTGAGGCTGCCGGCAGGGCCCACTAATCCTGCCCATGGGCTCCCGGGTTTGGCATCCTTGTGCCAATAAGAAAAACTGAATATAAAAAAAAACCCCAGAAGTCCCCAGTGCTGGCACCAGGGGAAAGCAGAGCTCCCGTATGGGCCTTGGGCACCCAAGGTCCCTAGCTGGGCGTCACCTCCGTGCCAAAGGGTCTGTTTGCCATGGTGTCAGCCCAGAGCCGCACAGGACCCCGGGGGATTCTCCTCCTCACCGTGGTGCTTTCATCCCCCTCCAGATGCTCGCGCAAGGACCGGTGCGAGCGGGCGGACGAGCCCCAGCGCTTCGCCTCTGACCTGCAGCAGTGCGTCCAGCTCACCGTCCAGCCAAAGAACATCTCGGTCACCATGTCGGAGGTCCCGGTAAGCCACCTCTGCTGCCCGCGGACCCCCCCAGCCACCTCCAGACCCTCTGGAGGAGACGGCTGGGGAGGCGGCAATTAAAAATAAGTAATGAGTACACAACAAATAGGGAGGAAGGGGAAGAGAGGTCTGAGACAAAGTGCAGGGTATTGATGAAGGCTGGCCTGTTGATGGAGATAATAAACCAGTTGATGATCATTCAGAAAAGACATAAGTGAGCAATAAATATTTCTCCATAATACAAACAACAGCACCAGAGTTGCCGCTCATAGGCCAGCGATCCATCTAGCTCAATAGCCTGTCTCTGACCCTGGCCTGCAGTAGATATTTTGGGATGAGACTTCAATGCACAACCCGCTGCTCTCTCTGTGCAGACAGAAAGGATGATGGACTTCCCCGAAGTATTTTCCAGGCCATTAGCACTGTGAAGAGAATACGAAACGGCGTATACTAGCAATAAAGTTTTGAAAACTGCCACGTCTGGATATCTGGCACTCAGGAGTCCTAAAAGAGTTGGTCGAGGAGTTCCGTGGCCTGTGGATATTTGTAGTAATATGACTTTGTAATAAATAAGTGAATGTTGAGAAAAGCCCAGGAAACAGAAAAGGTGCTCTTTTTTCTGCCCAGATGCAGAAAGAACCAAATGGTCAGAGACCACTTAGTTTGATGTCAGGTTTAGAAAACCTAAAGGGAAAAAATGGGTGCAGGGTACAACTGATAAAGAATTAAGGATGGGAATGTAATTAATGCCAGTCAACGCGGTTTTACGTCAAACAAACCACGTTTTGTTCTTTGATGAAATTATGACTTGAATTAGAAGAGGGACTGCTGGGATGTGATGTCTTTAGGTTCTACAAGGCATTTGACTTGGTACAACACAACGTTCTGATTAAAAATTAGCATTATACAATATTGATAAAGCATGTGTTAAGTGGATTAAGAACTGGCTCCGTGACAGATCTCAAAAAGTCCTCGTCAGGGGGGAATTGTCACCGGATGGAGAGGGTTTGGAAAGCGCTTCTGCACGCGGTAACGTGGAGATAAATGCGAGATGGCTGCGGATGGGATCTGCGGGGGATGCTGAGGCTGGGGGGTGGTACGGGGTGAGATTCCCCTGCAGAGCAGTTGGGTCTGAGTGGGGCTGGTTTAGCAGAGAAAGCGGGGTTTAATATTGCAAAGTCTGAAGTTAGACATAGAGGGAGAAGACAGGCATTTGCCTGGTGTCCTGGAAAGCGGTGCCGGGGCCGAGCCCTCGCTGCAGGGCTGTCGATGCTCCTTGGCCGAGGCCGGGAGCTGGGCAGTGTCTTTGCCTCCCGGGTGGTTATCTCCCTGAGCGATGGCAGGGTGCTGCGCGGAGCTCTGGTGCGGTCGAGATGGGAATGCTGTGCTCAGGCGGGAGTCCAGCCTTTAAACGGGGAGGCTGAAAACCTCCCGTAAACATCATGTAAATGAGTTGAAGGCTGGAGAAAATGCCTTGCAGTGAGAGACTTCCAGAGCTCAATCTGCTTAGCTTATCAAAAAGAAGATTAAGAGGTGACTTGATTACAGAGTATAAGTGCCTTTACAAGGAGCAAATATCAGGGACTAAAGGGCTTTTTAATCTATCAAGTAAAGGCATAACAAGAACTAATGGCTGGAAGCTGCGAAAAATTCAAATTAGAAATAAGGCAAGCGTTTTGTAAAGTGAGAACTGCTGACCCCGGGAATGACTTTGCGAAGGAAGAGGTGGATTCCTCCCCTCCTCGGCTCTGCCGGAGCGGATGCCTTTCCGCGAAATACTCTTTAGCCCAGTGCTGTGCTTGGTCTCTGCAGAGGTGAGGCGTAATGGCTTGTGGAACAGCGAGGGCAGAGGATGGGAGGCTGTGAGTCATTCTGTCTTTTAACTCATTTAAATCCTTGCTCCTTGCCTGAGTGGGGAGGTCCGTGGATAGGGCTTGCTGGCAAAAGCCCGGAGCAGGTCTCCCCACCACATGTGGGTGGCGGAGGAGGGATTGCAACCCTGGTCTTTTCTGTTGGCTGGTCTTAACACAGAGCAGACACGGAGGAGTCTTTTTTGCTAGTTTTCTGTGTTGATGCTCTTGCCTCTCCTCCCCAGCTGGTCCTGCAGGCCTGGAACGTCCCAGACCTCTCGGCGGGAGTCAACTGCTCCTTCGAAGACTTCACCGAGTCCGAGAGCCGCATTGAAGATGGGAAGATCTACTGCAGCTCTCCCTCTGCCAAGGATGTCATCCCCATCACCAGGGGCCGCGGTGAGCTTGTGCCCTGGGGTGGGAAGAAAGCCCGAGACAAACCTTTTCCCCCTTGTTGCCCCACAGCCAGATGTGGAGGAGGACAGTCCTCCCGTGACAGCAACCCCTGGCCCCCGAGCAGGACCAGAGTTGGGTTCTCGGGGTGTAGGAGGACATTGCTGCTCTTGGGGGACTGGTCCTTGCTCTCTTCCAGGCCATGGGCACAGCTACTTGCTGACACTGTAGTGATCTGTGCACCAGTCCTGGGCACCCTGGCCTCGTTGCCACCTATGGACCGTTCCTGGGCAGATGTGCTGTAGGTGGCCGTGGGCTCTAGCGCATTCTGCTGACCCCAGAACTGTTAAGCTCCCCTCCAGTACCACCAGTACAACCCAAGGCACCTGCCTCCAAGCCAGCAGGCTGCAGTTAGCTGTAGGGGCTCAGAGCTGTGCTTGGGCTCTGCTGGCCTGTTTGGTGGCTGAGTGGGGGTGGGTGAACACTCTATTTTTATTGCCAGATTCGGGGATTTTGTTAGTTAACTGGGCTGAGTGGTGATGCTCAGCTCCCTCCAGCCCGTCACAAGCCTTGGGCTGAATGCCGGGCCGTGCACTGTGTCCTTTCTGATGCCTTTTTCTGCCTGGGTCTCTGCCAGGGGACAAGCGAGTGGTGAAGCTCTACCTGAAATCTAAGGAGACGGGGAAGAAGTTTGCTTCCGTGGATTTTGTTTTCTACAACTGCAGCGTCCATCAGTCGTAAGTGGCCTGGGCTTCTTGAGAGTGTTCCAGGAACAGATTGGTGGGGCAATGTGAGACTGGGAGAGAGATATCTCAGCTTTGTGGGTGCTGATGTTGCAAGAGGAAAGGGCAGTCGAGTATAGTGGTGTTTGCAGTGAGAAACCTCCTCCTTTTGCCCTTGTAAACTGGGACGGTGACCAGAGCACCCAGAGTTGGTTTGGGCGTGTGGGAACGTGTAGCATCAGGGCAGAACCTCACTTAAAAACAGAGCTTTGGGTTTGGCAAAGCTTTGGAAGAAAAAGCGAGTTTACTGCATTGCAGACTGTAGCAATCCATGTGACCGAGAATGCCAAGCATCTTGTTATTCCTGGAAACAGTTAATAGGAGTGACTTGGCGACGCAAAAGGAGAAGCCTGTGTTTTCCTGCAGCGGTACCTGCTTCCCAGGCTTGCTGGAGAGCGAGCTGGAAAGTTACAGCAACATGGGATGGAACATGCTGCATGTCCTGAGGTGTTTACCCAAGAATTTCCTAACTGGAAGTAATTGTGAATTTGCTCTCTTGTCAGACTGCCTTGAAATCTACTCCACGTAAGGGTTTTTAGGCAGTTTGAGATATGCATGTGATAAAATAGAGGAGGTGTGGATTATTGACGTGCTGTCGAAGCAGGGTGTCTAAAGCCTCTGACAGCGAGCTCCTGATGAGGAGCTGCGGACGGTGAGCTTGAGTGGCAAAGAGATGGCTCTGCTATGGGAATGTCGGAAAAGATGCTGGGGTGTGTTTGGGCAAAGAATTTGGAGCTCAAGAATGCGAGCGATTTCATTACCCTGCCAGGAACTTCCCATGGATGGTGGCGCTCCGGCTGATCAGTAATTATAGATAAGCAAATGCAGAGCGATCTCTTTTGGACGGCTGTTTGCAAAGTGTCTAGGCTGGCTCGGGGGGCTCTGCTGCAGATCGCTCCTCCAAAGCCTGTTTGGCAAACGAGCCGGGTTTTCCTCTTTGATTAGGGAAAAGCAGGTGGGATGCAGGTGCCCCGGCTGGGTACCTGCAGCGAGCTCCGAGGGGGGTGTGTCAGAGGAGAGCCCTTGCAAACCTTGTGCATCACAAGGATTTCTGCCCTGCCCGCCCTTTGCACGGGCAGCGGGTCTCGGCTCCTGGGAGCGCTGTGCCGGCGAGGGAGGAGAGAGTTTGCAAACTTGACTTTCTCCCTCACCTTGACTCCCGAGATGAGCTTTGTCTCCCTTCACGTCGTGTGGTTTCAATAACATTAGCTCAGCTTTGGCTCAGGCTGGCTGCATGTCATTATTTTGCAAATCAGAAAGCAGATGTGACTTTTATTTTCCTAAATGAAAGAAAGAAGACTTTTAAGTACAAATGGCATCGGATTCGGTCCATTCGGGGCTCCAGCATTTTGGTCCAGCGGGAAGAGGTGGTGAGGGAATTGGCATTTTATTTTATGGGCCTGACACAGGAGGGGGAAAAAAAACCCAACCCCCCCAAACAAACCTACAACAAAGAGGCCTGACTGATTTATTACTGCGTTGATGTTTAATTTTGGATGCATTATTTAAAAAGGCTAATTATGGTAGCATTAATATTTATGGGCTCAGGTTGGAGCTGATAGAAAAGTCCGTGTTCTAGGCTGGTGAACATTATTATTATTATTTTCTTTACGTCAAGAATTTTAGGGTTTGGAGGCAGTTTTAACTATGTGACCTGTAGTCAAGTCATAGCCAAAGAGCATGACAATACCTAGGATGATGCAATATTTTTAAATACCATTTGCAGACAGGCGTCTTTAATGGATCTCTTCGGAGTTAATAGCCTTTCAGATCCAGGTTTCATATTTTGTGGAGGAAAATCTATATGTCAGCCTGATAAATTCTGTATTAGGAACAATATTCTTTTCCACAAGGCTAATGTTTTTCCTGTGGAGATCTCTGATCACTGTGCATTACATTTTCTTTTTATATTTGGGCGACTTTGCTTAGGTTGGGAGCCAGAGGCCTGCGTGTTGAATCATTTCTCAGCTGAGGACAAAAAGTTTAGGTGAGATTTTTCAGATGGCTATGGTGAGGTTGGAGGATTATAAGGCAGCTCTTCGCTCGTGTAGGCTGGGGTAGCTCCAGGGAAACCAACACAGCTCCACCGTGTACACAGGGGAGAGGCCGACGCTTCTTATTTTCAGCAGATGCCTGGAAAGGCATCAGCAAATCACGCCGCTAAAGCCGTTTTGCAGGCTGTGGGGCTGACCCTGCTGCTGTGCGAGCATCCCGTCTCTCTTGTTTCTCACCGCCCTGCAAAACTCTTCTTCCCGTGCGTTTTCAAGGACTGCTGGAACCTGCCTGGTCCGGGGAGGGGTTGCAAAAGGGAAGATATGTCTAACCCCTTCTCCTACAGGGAAGGAGGGGTACAGAGGAGGTTGTGCTGCCCGTATATTTGGCTTGTGACGGTCAAGGCCAAGGGGATGGCCTCTTCCTTCCAGGTAGAGCCCTGTTGCTGTTCTGTCTGTTATTGCAGGGCTTTATAGAGTCACCTGGTGCGACGGGACTGTCCCCATCACAGACCAGCGTCACTGGCTCCTGGGGTACTTCTCTGTGCGGGGTCCCTGGGACCCCTGGTCCGGGACTCGCACCCTCTCTGGGGCTCCATTCCTTGCTCCAGCAGGGTCACCTGGCAAGCTTCTGGGGACCCAGCTTGGTGTACCGCACCTTGGCAGCCTCGGGGCTCCTGTGAGGCTCGAGCAGGCGTTTCCAGGCAGTGGCATCTTCTGGGCATCTTGCTTGTGAAGGTTTGTGTATCAGGCAGGGGATGTTTCAGGCTGAGCTGTGAGAGATGCATCGAACAGGGGAGTGGAAACCTGGAGGTCGATGCAGAAAAATGGGTCCCTTGCAAAGGGGGACGTGGATGGCTGAGGGTTGCTGCCAGCCCACGGAGGGAGGAACAGGGCTGCCCACACAGGCTCAGCTCCTGGGGACAGACTGTGGTTCCTGCGGTGGAGGACGGGATGGAAAACCCCATGGCGGGGACCGGGGTGGGTTCCCTTGGGGGTTTCCTATGGGGCATTGATCAAGCGCAGGCATTTAAAGGCTGCTCGGCGCCTTTGATCGTCTAATGAATCAGCCCGTGTCCAGCGCGTGCGCAGGCAGATGTTGAGGTCATCTTTGTCAGCGTTAAACTCCCTCTTCAAAGCGTTCGTGGGGAAATGAGTCCCTTTTCAAGATAAAGACGTAACACCAGGCTCCCTGCCTGCCTCCGGCAGAGCCCGCGCTCGCTGCGAGGTGGGCGAGTGGGGAATCCTCACAGAAGGCCAGCGAGCAATTCCAGGGAATACCAAGATGTATTTCTTCCCACTATATCTATATTTGCTCTCTGGGTTTCTCCTCTGGAAAATGGGAGGACTCCTGTTGTGGTTTGGCTTTTTGGAGAGGTGGAAAATCACAGGTCAGCAGGTCTGATGCCGAGAAGGGATCTGAGCAGCCTGGAAACCTGTGCTGGTGCGTGCCCGCGCTGTGTCTCCTGTCTGGGAGGTGGTCGTGATGGTACCAGCCTCGTGGTTGTGCCTCGCTGCAGTGACGGTTGTGACACCTGGGTCCCATCAGTGGCAGGGTGTTGAATTTCTCTGAGGCTGGAGCAAGGGGCAGACATGCCAAGTGGCTCTAGCTCCTCCTGGCCAGGGAGATGTGACTCTGCCACCACCCTGTCCCACAGGTCAGGCTTTCCCTGTAAGCCTCCATTAAGTAAAAGGGATTTTAATGCATGGCCCCAGGGACTGGGAGCAGGGCTGGGCTGCTCTGGTGGCCGAGGCACCCAGTGGCACCCGTGGGATGATGCCAGCCCTCGTGCCACTGGGCTCCTTGCTGTAGCCCTTCTGGCTGGCCACGTCCTGGGCTGCCCGCACACCGTGCGGCTGCTTCTTCGCTGGCCCAGCGCTGCTTGTTTCCAGATGCTTACAGATGCTTTCTTTTCGGAGACGTGGACAGATGGCTGCAAGCGGTAGAGTGAGTGTATCCGAGTCAGCACGGCTGAGCTGCGAGGCGGTAACAGATCCCTGCATACTCCTGCACTGGGGCAGGTGGAAAATCCTGTAGGATGGCCCCAGAGACCGCTTGGGATAACCTGGTTTATGTCGTGTTTGTTGTGAAGGAGGAGGGCTGGTGCAGCCTGGTGTTGTGTTTCAGTGAGGGGAGGTGGCTGAAGGTGTTTCAAGTGAATTATATGTTTCTGACCATCTTAAAAATCAGGGCCTGATTCTGCATCCTCCAGCCAGCCCTGGACCACCCTGCAGCGGGTCTGCGTGCCCAACCCCTACCCTCAGAGTAGGGCCCTTGGCAAAACCCAGCAGGGACGGAAAAGCATCGGGCTGGCATGAAAGGAAGGGCAGAAACGGATTGAGATGGGCGGGGATGAAGGGAGGCGAGAGCTGATCTCCCGCCCCGTGGCTCTCCTGGCTTTGGGTCTGGGCACCAGTCAGGAAGGGCAGGGCTGCCCGTAGGTCTGTGTAGAGGCTTGGGGGACACTGACCGTCTGTTCCCGCTGCTCTTCAGGGTTTACCCCCCTCCCTGGGGCAGAGAGATGGATATAAAGCCCAAAGCACTGCAGTTCAGCCCCTCGCCCCTGACAGCTGCTCCTCCAGATGCAGGCTACGCTGGAGCTGAGAATTTGCTAAGGATGCATCCTCCTTGCCAAGAGGAGGTCTGAGGAGCCGTCGCGGGGCTCGCAGGCGGGCTGTGCTGTGAATGTGCAGATGCTGTTTCCATCAGCACCGTGTTTATAATTTCCCTTCTCAGTGGACCTCCCCTGCTCTGCTCTTGGTGCTGTTGAACTTGCCCTCGTCCCTCCTCCCTGCCCTTCGCTCCATGTCCTTCCTCCAGGAACGCGCTGCTCCGTGGAAATAGCCTCAGTGTGTGTGTGCATACATGCAAATGTGCAACGCTCGCACCCCTGTCCCTCTCGTGTCTGCTGCTCAGGCTTATCTCACCCCTGTGAACGCTGGTGTTGTTTTCTGCCTTGCCTGCTCAGCGCGCTGAAGAGCTCTGGACTCCTTCGGGCTGGAGATCAGGGAAGGGAGCGGGCTCATCCCCTGCACGCGGCATGCCTGGGGCTGGGAGGGCGGGAAAGAGAGTGAGCGAGGAGCCCAGATCCGGCACCGCTGGCTTCCCATGCTTCCCATCAGCTGCGGCATCGCTTCGGATCAGGCGTGGAGACAGCTGCGACCTCGCTGTGGCGGCCGGAGATGCCTTCAGAGCTGCCCACGTGCCCAGTGAGGAGTCAGTCCCCAAAGCCACCCCTGAAGCGATGCTTGTGGCTCTGCACTCACCCTGGAGATGCACCCAGCTCTGAGATGCTCCTTCGTTGTCCTGCTGCCCTCTCCACACCACGGCTTTTCTGCAGCCATGTCAGGTGTTCCCTTACCATGGCCTCAGCAAGTTTGGGATGGGTTTGGAAAGTGGAGGGGAGCAGCATCCAGAGGTCTTGACCCAGCTGTGTAGTGAGTCGGGGACAGGCGTGGAGGCTGTGGGGAGGCTCCGGCATTCCCCCTGGGTTACTCAGAGGTGGGCAGAGCTGCCCTGCTGCCTGCAGGGCTGCCTGCTCTTTCTGGAGGAGGTTGCAGGCAGGCAGCGAGCCTGGACTTGTTTTTGGAATGGGGCACTTTTTGCACAGAGTGATCCTGAAATGTGGGTTGGTGCCACTCCTCCTGCACGGGGACGTTGGGAGGGAAGAGGACACCGCCGGAGGGTCTGTCCCCCCTTCCCCCTGCCCAGCCTGGGCTTCTCTGCCTGGCCCCTGGCAGGGCTCGGGAGGAGGCAGATGGGGAGCAAGCTGTGGGTCCGTGTCTGCGCTGCACCCCCAGCCTCGGTTTTCTGCCTGGCTGGGCTTCTCGCACTCCCGACACGCTTCAGGGAAGGGGGGCACTTCAACACATGAAGGAGAGCCTCCCTCTAATTATCAGGAGTGATGAAAGCCTCTTAGGCAAGAAGTGATGAGGGAAGAGTGCCTGACCGTGGGAAGGAGAGAGACGGCACAGATGGCATCATGCTGCCGAGCAACCTGCTCCTGCGCTGGGAACAGACAGCAGCGGCACAGGGACACACCGGGGATATGGCCCTGGCCGCGCCGCCCAGCCTGACCCGCAGCCGGGGAGCCCTGCCTCGGCTCTTGCCCTGGGGTTTGGGCTTTTTTTGGGTTTTGTGCAGCCTTGCAGGGAGCTGGGGCGGTCAAACGGACGTGCCGAGGCCGGCAGGACCGAGGCAGGCTGGAAATGGGGTTTCACCGTGTTACCGGCACCTGGGCACTGACTTGCTCGCCCCTTTACAGAGTCTTTGGCCAGCCGGGGGGTGCTGACCCAGACAGGCTCTAAATGCAGCAGAGACGCTGTGGAGCAAGATGTGTGGCGGTGAGTGCTCTTATGGCGGTGTTTGATGTCCTTATGGCAGATGGAGAACCTCGGCAGAAGGGAGAGTGTGAAAACCATCTCCGAGGATGGGGCTTTAGAATTTTTTGGCAGGGGCTGAAGTAGGAGGGGGTGAAGCATGCACCTTGGGGTGTAGGTGGAGGATAACCTGAGATGCTTTAGGTCCTTCGACCAGGAGACCAGCTGGGACCTGCAGTAGTTAAATGGCAAAGGAGACCTTCAGGTGAGGAGGGTCCCGAAACAGCGAAGATTTGGTTTTGGCCCTGAAGAACTGCGGAGTGGAGCTGCAGCTCTGGGGGCCGGGGTGCCCGGGGCAGCGCTGTGCCAGGTGCTTCACCTGACTGCTTTGAGGTGCCTCGCGAGGTGGTGGAGAGGGGACTGGGGAGTCTTCTTGCAGATCCTGAAAGACAAAATTTCTCCTTTGCGGAGGGCTGATATCATGGGAGGGTTGGTGGTTGTGCCCCAGTGCGTGCCTTGCAACTGCTTGGACCACGCTCCTCTCTTACATGACCTCTCTGTGGCTGCTCTAATTCCAGGAGGATTAACCTGTGCTTTACCTGCCCCGCTGCCTCTGCATCTTGGATTTGCCTGCCCACCGGGCGCTGCTTGAGCCCTTATCAGGAGGGCAGGAGCCATCCTTTCTCTTTGTTTGTGTCCCCCTCTCCCCCCACCCTCTGCACCTCCCTCCATCAAAGCAACCAGAGATAGGAGGCTACGGCTCTGCTTTTAAGTTGAATCTCTGCAGCTGAAATAAAATTGCATATATTTGCATAAGGAGCATCTCAATTAGCATATTTGTGGGTAAAGCTAAAAGGGCTGTTCATTTGGAAGTGAAAATGTGAGCGAAACATGGAAATGACTTCCAGCCCCCTTTGCAAGCAGCTTAATTAAATATTTCCTTAGTGTGTGCGCATGGATTTGGGAAGCGCTTGCTGTATATGTAATGGTGTGTGAAACCCCAGGGCGGGCAGGGAGCGGTGGCCCTGCGAAGCCCTAGGTGCGCGTTTGCACCCTGCGCTGCCCGCCCCCCGTGCTGCCTGCTGTCCCCACACCTCCAAAGTGACAAGTCTGCCAGAGGGCCAGGGATTCGGCATGCCCGAGGATCTGCCTCTCCAGGAAGATTTTCTTTCCGCTGCCTCGCACGATGATGCTGTGTTTTCCCCGTCGTTTCCCGGGGGGTAGAGGCAGAGAGGTAGCGTGTGATTTAGGAGCAGGAGCAGGCTGGGCAGGGCTGCCTGCCTCCTGCCAGAGCTGTGTTCAGGGGAAGATCCTGCCTTTGTTTAAATATAATTGCTTTGGGCCTGATCCCGTTCGTGCTAGGATCAGTGAGAGCAGGTATGAGTCTTCTAGGGAGAAAAATGGTGCTGCTGCTTTTTTTTTTTTTTGTTTTTGGTTTTTTTTTTTTTTTTTTTTTTTTTTAAAAAAACAGGCTGATTCTTTTTCTTGCCTTTGAGCTTGTGCTTCAGCAGCTCTCCTGTCTCCTCCGTGGGAGGGCAGCTGGGGCTGCACAGGACATGCCTGGTCAGACCTGCCCCATGAAGGCTCATTGCATTAATGTGGGACCTCGCTGCTGCCCCGGGATAGCGTAGGGAGGGCTCAGCCCCTTCCATACTCAGAGGGTGAGGGTGCCAAAAGCTGCCCTCCGGCCAGGGGGCTCTGCGGATCCCCTGTGCTTGCAAACAGGGATGCCTCATGGTGCTGGGAGGGCGTTTGTCAGGGGGTAGCAAGGGGACAGGCTGTTGAGATGCCACTGCTGTGGATGGTTGCACAAGGAGGGGACTCTGTGTGTCCCTTCCTGCGTGGGGAAGAGGCACCAGGTCCCTGGGGCTCGTTTCTTTGGGAAGAGGGTAACAGAGCAGAGCATGGGGCTCCTGGCATCCCCGGGTGCCGCCGGCATCCCCAGGAGAGGGGGGCACGCGCCACGCCACCGCACAAAGAGCCCGGAGAGGAGGCTGGGGAGAGACAGAAACGTCGCGGGCTGGAGGGAGGGGGTGGAAGCGCACACACATGCACACGCACACACGCACGCGCGGCTGTGGAGGGCTGAGGACGAGGGGGGCCGAGGGAGGGGGTCACACACAACCTATTGTGAGCGGCTGAAAGGCACTACAGTCCCGAAATGTTAATCTGACCCAACCTTTCACCAGTTATAATTTTCCTCTCAATGAGCGTGCATTAATCTGGCCCTTTCTCCCCCCTTCCCCCGCGGTGCAGAGCCCTTGTTCTGCCGCCTCTTGCTAAAACCGCCTTTCAGCGAACCCAAATAAAGCTCCCAAAGTCTGGAGCTCGGCTGC
>NW_009191238.1:2315-5183 GCF_000690835.1 Fulmarus glacialis | reverse complement strand
GGCAGTGCAGCTTCCCAGGCGGAGGAGGGAGCATGGCTGGCCTGGCTGGGGACAACCCCTGCGGTGCCAGACGGGCTGTTTCCCCTCGCCCTGCCATGCGCAAAGCCTGGGGCTCCAGGGTGTGCAGGGATCTCCCCTCCCAGCCTGCCGGCGCACAGCCCTCGCCCCGTGCATGAAGGGTCAGAGGTACAGGGTCAGCTGTGGATGTTGTCCCACAGAAGCATCCTGAGAAGTGCCCCGGTGGACCCTGCCTCGCCGTTGCCCTAACCCTGCCCGCTTCTCTCTCTCTGCAGCTGCCTGTCCTGCGTGAACGGCTCCTTCCCCTGCCACTGGTGCAAGTACCGCCACATCTGCACCCACAATGCCGCCGACTGCTCCTTCCTGGAGGGACGCGTCAAGCTCTCCGAGGTAAGGCGATGCGAGCCAGCTCCCCTCTCCTGTCCCAGTCCTGTCACGATCCCTTGCCCTACGGGGAAGGGTTTAGAAGAGGACAAACTGCTTTGGAAACCTTTCCCACCACCTTGCCTGGGGTGCTGGGGCTGCCTGGAAAGCAGTGAGGGACGAGTGGGGAGTGCTGCTGGGACCATGTGCCAGTGGGAGAGGCTGCTGGGGAAGCCAGGCGCAGCCGAGAGCACTTTAGGCTGAATGAAGGGAAAAACAAAGGCAGAGATGCTAAAGCATCTTTCCTTTGATGTTTTTGAAGGGAGCAAGCTTGAACTGTCATTGCAGAACAACTTGTTTTCAGCATCCGTGCCACCCACCGGGGAAACCTGTCACTGGCAGGGTGTTCGCAGGAGGTCCTGGCATCCCCAGCCTGTGGTGGCATCGCTGGCTGTTTGGGTTGGATCTGGATGTCTGGCCAGCAACTGCTGGCTCTACAGTAAATGCTGATTTGGGTCCAGAAGAGAGAGTTCTGGGGAGGAGAGTTTCTCCCCTGTCCTTGTCCTGGAACGGAGCTCTGGTTGAACTTACCTGGGTTTCCAGTTGCCGGTGCAGGGGAGGGTCCTACTGCCTGATGGTTGCTGCTGGGAGCAAAGCCATGTGCTGTCCTCGTGGGAATGGCTCAAGTGGATGTTGTCCTGGAGAAAGCGTTTGCTCAAATCATCTCGGGTAAAGTTTGGTTCCCAGGAGCAGAAGTGAATAAGAAAGGCTTGTCTCCGCTTCACAGACCATGTGTGGAGGCAAGCAGCCGAGATGTCCGTGAAGGTCTTTGCTGCCCTGGCTGGCACTGAGAGGAAGCCTGCCTCTGCATGTCACTGCTCGGGAGGAGCAGTGAATCTCCATCCCCTGTAATTTGTGTCTTCTGAGGTTTGTCCTTATCCTCGGTGAGGACCTGTGGGTTCCTGGGTGTCTTTCTAGATCAGGGCTGTTGTCCTCCCTGTGTCCCCCTGCTTCCGTGCTGGGCTGGGAGCATGTGTGGAGTCAGATGGATCCATCTGCATTGAAGATGCCCCAATTCATTTTTTCCCCTTTCTCCCCTCTGCCTCTCTCATCACTTGAGGAGCTAAAGCCCTTCAGAAGAGGACAGGAGAGCTGGACCATTACTCAACCATTGCCCAGCCACCAGTAGCACCATTGCTCTTGTGCCTGGGACGGGATGGATGGAGGAGCATCTTCCCACATACTGGGGCTAAGCCCTGCATGGCTTCCCTGCTCCCTTGGGGTGGGTCAACCTTGACTGGATGCCGGGTGCCCGGCATTCAGCCGAGATCAACCCACCACTTCCCTGTGGAAAACCGGAGCACTTGGTCCTGCTGCCTCTCCCAGGGGAGCTGCTGTGTTTACAGGGGAACATCTGGGCTTTGCAACCTGCAAAGAGAGCATACTTGGGTGCAGTTTGGAGCCTCTGTGGTCTTCAGGAGCAGATAGACTTGCAGAAGATTCTGGTGTTCCTGCACAGGGCTGTGCTGGGCTCTCATCATGATCCTTATTCCAGGTGTGGAGCTGAGTGAAGCTGCTTCTCAGCCAAGTGCATCAGGAGAGACGGAAAAGCCCAACCATCGCTCCCACGCATGGGCAGGCAGGGTTGGCACTTGCCATTTCTGCACGGCAACAGGCGAGCGCCAGGAGCGAGACTCTGCTTGTCAAACAGCCCCTCCTGTCCCCGCTCCGCCAGCGAGCGTGCAGCTGCCTGGGGGGTGCCGCGGCCCCGCTGTCAGCGCTCCGTGCCTCTCGGATGGCGCAGCGGTGGCTTTTCACCGCCCCTTCCACCAAATGGCCAAACTCTGGGCTCTGGCACCATCGCTCACCTCCCTGGAGGTATCATCCGAATGCACGGGGGTTGCACCGTGCCCGTGGGTACTCGAGCATGTGATGCAGGGGCCAGAACAAGCCCAGCCCAGCGGCCCAACACGACAGGGGATTCGGTAACATGAAAAGATGAGAAAAAGCTGTTTTCTCCCAGCTTGGGCCCTGAAGAAATCTGGCAAGAGATTGGCCTGTCCCAGGCATCCTAGAAGCCTGCTCTTGAGGTCACACTTCCAGCCAGCCCTGGCGTTGCTTCTGCAAATGCAACACGTGGTGTCCAGACCACTGGAGCCCGGTGGCTCTCATCTGCCCGTTCCCCTCGCCAAGGGCATGGGGGGGGACTGCTGGGCTTTTCCCCCTTCCCTGCCGGGTGAACCCAAAAGCATCTGTCTGTACCCCCCAGGGGTGTTGTCTTTGGGACGCGTGCAGCTCTCCCACGGACCAGCTGCTTGGGAACTCGTGTCACTCCTGCGCACGGGCAGGCTGTCCCCCGGCAGACCTTTTTGGCCACACTGGGACCTGGAGTGGTGCCTGGCTTGAGGTTTGGAGCGCCTGGCTCAGCCTGTTTGCACGTTGGTGTGGCCTCCGCAGTTTCCAGCGGGGAGGGCGCGGCACCCCCCA
>NW_009191238.1:1900-2265 GCF_000690835.1 Fulmarus glacialis | reverse complement strand
CCGTCCCCGTCCCCAGCCGGTCCCGGTCCCCAGCAGGGCAGTGCGGGTGAGGGGGACTCGGTGCCAGCCCATGGCCCTGCTGGGCAAGTTAATAGTGGACGTCCAGCCCCATCCCCTCTGTGGAAGGATGTCTAACTGGGAGGGTTATTTTAAGCAGGATTTGGTCTGTCTGCGTTGGTTGGAGTGGGGCGGGCACTGGTCAGGAGAGGCAGGGACGGGGGTTAACAGCAGCGCTTAACTCCATCTCTGACGGTTCCCACGGATGTTCACCACGGTTTCCCGGGTGGGAAAGTGGCTGTTTTGTAGGAAAATGCAAAGAGTGAGCCACGGTGCTCTGTCTCGGGCGTGCCGGGGGTGTTTGCATG
>NW_009191238.1:471-1851 GCF_000690835.1 Fulmarus glacialis | reverse complement strand
GGGGAGGAGCCACCACTCATGTAAATGTGCCTGGGAACAGCGGCAGCAGGAAGGATGTCCCTGCCCGCTGGCTGCGGTGGCTTTGAACCCTGGGCTCCGGAGATCGCCTTTCTCTGTGGCTTGCTCCGGGGTTCAAGGGTGGAGAAGGGGTGATGAAGCAGCTCAGGCTGCTGTTTGCTTGTCCCCACTCGTGGTGCCCAGCAGTGGCCGCAGGGGATCAGTGATGGATGCTGGATTAAAAAGCGTCTCTCTTGCGACAGTCCTTGCTGCCTGCTGATGCAGAGCTGCTGCAGAGGGTGAAAGGGTCCTGGCCTGCGGGGACCAAGCGTGTTGGTTCAGTCTAAGCAGGTTCAGCTTGTGTTTGTTCTTCATTCCCCCACTAGTGGGAATGGCTGAGGACTTTGTGAGGGACCCCCAAAAGCCAGGGTCAAGCCCAGCCCCAGACTGCCTTCATCCCCATGTCCACTGATGGCGCAGCCTTGCAGCTGGAGCTGGGAGCTGCCAGAAAAACCCAAACTGCAACATTTGCAGCGTGATTCTAAAGCTCTCGCTTCTCCAAGCAAACCTGGACACCCTTGTCATGTTCTCATCCAGCTAGAAAAACGGTTTTAACAGAGAAAATCTGAGTTGTGCAGTGTTTGGGAATGTGTGTGTCAGGGTCTTGCTTTTCTGCTCGTCCCATCCCTTCGTAGCTCCCTGCTCCTGGGAGCTGGGGCTCTGCCGGGGGGACTGTTTTCGGCAGGATGGGGAGCTCTGTGGGCTGTGCAGAGCGTTCCCAAGGGATGTAAGTGCTGGGCAGTGCCGGAGTGAGTTTTGTCAGCGGTTGGAATTGCTTGTAGGGGAAATGAGTTGTCCCAGTGCCCCCACCCCTCCGGGCACCCCGGGCGCCCACCAGCACCAGGTGCTTCCTGTTTGGGCGCAGGCTGACATTTTTGCTGGATGAGACACTTCTGCCGGCAGATGCGGAGCATGTGTTTTTTTTTGGCTAAACCCGCGAGTCAGCAAAACGAGCCTTCCTGCGCAGGGAGAGGGACGCACGGGCCTGCCATGCTCCCTGTGCACCGGTCTTGTGAGCATCCGTGGGGAGGCCAGCTGGGCTGGCATGGATTTACCCACCGCCCTGGCTGGGCCAGCAGCAATAATTATGGAAAAATAAGGAGGTGGAAGTGTTGGAGAGTGAGACGGGAGCTAATCCTCGCCAAGCATGTGCGTGCCCCATGGGGAAGGTGTGTGCCACCCGCGGGGTCCCCCAGCAATGCGGAGGGGGATCAAGCAGAAGGGGACATCTCCATCCGTCAGCACTTCTGAGCTGGTCCTGAGCCGGTGGGGAGTGACTGCCTTGCAGCGGTGGGGGTTGCTCATTATAAATGGCAGCGGGGG
>NW_009191238.1:0-399 GCF_000690835.1 Fulmarus glacialis | reverse complement strand
CCGTGATACGGCTCAGGGAGTTGGCAGAGCAGCGCCGAGGGTCCCCAGACTGTCCCAGCCCCGTCACCATCTCCAGGTTGGGGCTGGCACTGCTGTTCCTCACTGCTTTCGTTTTGTTTAGCATGTTTTGTGGATAAATAGTTTCTTCCGTTAAAAAATGCGCTTTTGGGGAATACAGGCTTGCGAAGAACAGGAAACAGAGTAAAACCAGCTGGGGTTTTCTGTCAATATTTGCTAAATGAATCAATTTCTTGTTCGTTTCTCTGCATCGTTTGAAAGTTAGATTAATCCAACCGGCTGAGATGAAGCCTGGTGCTGCGCAGGGTCTGGCCCGGCTCACTGCGGGGCGGCAGGAGGCAGCTGGGCAGCGCTGGCCACACGTGGCTACCGGTGGCCTTG
>NW_009191237.1:0-7570 GCF_000690835.1 Fulmarus glacialis | reverse complement strand
CCTTCAGGTGACCGCCATGGCCGGGGCACAGTGCCCTCCCCACGGCCAAAATGGGCCTTGGAGCTGCCTGGCCTTGGGATTTGGTGGCTCTGGGGGCTTTTTTTGTACGGGAGGAGCAGGCTGAGCACCCCCAGCAGCTGGCCTCAAGCGTGTCCCCCCCTCACACACCGAGCTCCAGGGCCTGTCCATCCCCAGACCTCTCTGATGAGTGGAAATGTTAGTATTTACAACTTAACCTGTGGTAACATACTGCTAATATTGGGCCTTCTGTGGCTTTCAGGTGTGTTGGCAGCTCAAGGTGAGCGTTACTTGGGAGCCCAGCGTTTGAGGGGGTTTGCTAACGTACCTGAAGTGCACCTGCCTTGTCTAGTGTTTCTCCTCGGCTGCCATCTGGTAAAAACACCATTTTCTCTCCATAAATTAACCCTGTGACCCCTCGTGGAAATGGCACTATATTTTGTCAATATCTCATTATCTTTATCAAGCTGTTTCAGGCATGTTTTTCTTCCTAATTTGCTTTCCATGTGGGGCTTGCACACACCACTAGGAACATATTGGATAGTTCTCGGACACAGATGGTAGATTTTTAGGCAGAGGCAATTAAGATCATTTGGTCTAAAACAGACTCGCACTGTGTATAGCCAGTGATTTAGCCACCCCAGTGCAATATAGGCAAGGACTCTGAGATTACTACTTGGTGTAGATTTTGATAGCACACTAAGTTAATATGACTCAAGTTTGACTGCTCTAGCATGGTCTTGAACAAAACTTTTATTCCGAGTTAAATATTCTGCATTTTTCAAACTTTTTATCGTATGCATGGGTAGAAAAAATCCAAACCTTAGATGCACTAACTATAGGAGGAAATATTTCTCCTTCTGTCAAGTCTTATTTTGATTCTTTTAGCTAATGTAGGACTGCTACTGTGACTTACTGTTTGTTCTTTTTTGTTTTAAAAATTATAGGAGGCACAGCCATTTCACTTTGGGGACTGTTTTTAATAATCCTAAATTGTTGCTATTCCTCCCTCCCTCCGTTTTCTGAGAGGACATTACTCTTTGTCCTTTACTTGCAGAAGGAAATGTTATGGGGTGGGAAGAAAGGAATGTGATATAAACAGACCATGGAAGATTGTTTTGTCCTCTTTTTGCTTTTGCCTATTGGTGGCTTCAGGTTTTTCTTTTATTTTCTGAGAAGGTGTGGATTTTTTTCAGTTGAGGAGAGACAGCTGTTTTCTATTGGCAATTAGCTGCCCAAGAGGGAGAGGCTATTTACCTCAGTTACTTTCTGGAGAGCTAGTTTGGAAAGGTTAGAGTTGGAGGCCTGTTAGGAGGGGATGGATAAGGCAGCTTTCCAGTGCGTGAAGGAAAAAGTATTGATAATACATAAAAGAATGGTAATTATTGAATTTATAATGTTCTTTATTTTGCTTTAAAATAAAGTATCTAGTAAGATTTCTGAAAATAATGCTTAAGGTAAATATACTTTTCAAGACAGTGCTGTGGCAATGGACTTTATCTTCTTGATAAGGTACTATGTCTTGAAAAATTAGCTAGGCTACACCTTTTACTGTCTTGTAATTTTTTGTAGACAAAACTATAGTGTGCATATTCAAGGAGAAGAAATAAACATATCTATGAAAGAAGGACATGGTATAAACCCTCTCTGGAGTATATTATGTTATGTATTCAGTCTGTAATTCATTTTGGTAGAGCCTGAGGAATAATCTTTATGGCAAAAGTGATTTAATCTCTAGGTGGAAATAAAATTTAAACATAGTAGCATTTGTTATTTATTAGTACTGTATGGCTTGATATATTTACGTATTGAACAACGTGGTGATCTTCTATCGTAGATACATGTTTCGTTCTTACAGGCATTATTAGAGAGTTGGCGGAGTCCTCAGTTCAGTGTATGTGTGTTTAATGTTGAGATAATAGGTAACCATTCAAAGTAACATAGTAGCAAAACAGACTTACAAAAGTTGTTTTATTAAATAATTGGTTAGTCCTCCGAATAACCTTTAAACTTGAGAGGTATCCAGTTTGTTGAATGGATTTTTTTTTCCTTAAGCTGTATTGAGAACTCATTAGCAAAATGGCTCCATTCAATGATGTGCTTTTCACATCCGTAAATTATTTTAATGCAATTACTCATTAATAGTTGCAGATGTTAGAAAATCTTTCTGACTCCAGTACTTGTTGGCAGAGGTTCTGATGGATATTCTTATCTTTGTTGGTATCTTTCTCTTTTCTTTTGTCTTTTTTATACAGGGAAACATTTAAAGGACATTTACAAATACTGCCTGTGTCTGAAAGCAAAATGGTAATGTATGTTGTTTAGGCAAAAGCATTCAGTCAGTCTGTCTTCTGTAATCTTAGCTTTTGAAGATGCATCTGGGTATCTGAACAACTCACATGTAAAGCGTATGGAGTGCAATGGCTCTGTACATCTGTGTATCATTGTAGTGGATGGGGATGCAGACAAGCCTAATAATGGGTAAATGTATAAAGAAAATCTAATCATAGTCTTCTATTATAAAAAAATGCCCCTAGAGATCAAACAACTTCTTGGTTGTCAAAATTCCCTCTGTTGAAGAAGTTCATATAGAAGAGATTTTACATCTGCAAAGAAAGATGGTTGTGTAATTTCAATAGAATGTGGCTGGAGCCTGATGTTGTTCTGCACCACAAAAAATCTCCTCAAAACCCTTAAAAAAAAATCCCAAGCAGATATTGGTTCCAAGTTACTATTTCTGACAACAGTGAACTGCTGAAGTTCACCTCTGCTAGAGGCGATTGTTCACGTAAGCTTTTCCAAACCTGTGTGTGAAACTATGGTTTCATGACTAACAAGTCAATTTGGTCTGCAAATTACTGCAGAAAGTAGCAGTGTTGTCTTTGTCTCACAATTTTTTACTCTGTGGCTGAGCTGCAAACTGAAAAGGTTTTTTGTTGTCGGTTTTTTTCAGTTGTGTGTGCAGATTTATATTTCAGTCAAATTAGGAGCTGCATATTTGTTAGAGTTTATGCAAGAAGTAGCAGGATTGCCTCTTTTACTGCTGCATTTTTTTCACTGGTGTGTTCTTAGGTCAGGTTAAGACAACTGTAATTTCACCGGACTCATTTTTAACTGTAATTAGAAAGCGTTCACATAACGAGCATTTTTGGTGGGTAGATATAGATGCTGATTTTTGTCAGAAAGGTGCTGATTAGTGTTTGTGAGTCCTTTTATTGACCCAGTGAGGAACTGAGATGGGATGCCTGCAGATGCTCTGCCTTTTATCTGCCTATCTCAAATAATTTTGTAAATGTGGTGTAATAGTATAACTACTGCAATTATTATATCATTTCTGAGTCAAAAGAATAAACAGTGTTACATAGTTTGAGATGTGTAAGTGAAAAGTACTAAATAAATTCTGTGTCTGTTTTGCAGGAATATAGTTCTAGAAAGCCTGGATGAAAAAGACCGAATCTTTTTCATATGCGGCCAGTGCAAGACTATTGTTTGCATGTTTTCATTAAAGGTAAGGTACTTGTCAAAGAGCAAAAATGTGCTTGTGAAATTGGTGTGTTAACATAGGTGAAGTTCAGTATGAATGTAGTTGAAGATTCAAGCTAATTCATCAATAGAAAATTTGGATTTGAATCATAATCTGGCATAGTTTAGGCTTTTCACATTAGACCAGCGGTTCTTATTTTGTCATGGCTTAAATATGAGCTTGTATATGTGAAGAGTTTTATTTTTTTTAATTACTATAGCTGGACATACTTAGTGGAAAAAAAGGTTCTAAGAAAACAATAAAAAACCTGCTGAATTTTCCTGCAATGTGCTTATTTTGAAGTGGGAAGGAAGTGAACTGACATGGATAACATATGAACCTACTATATCTCCTTGATGTGGATCTTAAAGGAACCTTGAAAATAGTTTATGGGGAAGTTGTTGGAGGCTTCTAATTTTAAATTCTTAACAGGAAATCATTAAACTCTAGAGGAGCCAACATAACAGACTGTTGCTCTGAAACAAGAGCTAAATGCAGAGCATTCACATGAACTTGTCAGATCTTTTTTTAATGCTGGTATTTTTTTTTTCTTTCATGTTTACTGCAACCCAGATAAATAAATTTTCATTTTTGTATTCTTCATATACATCAGTTCAGTAGTCACATTCTGAATGAAATATTACAGCAATGCCATTATGGTCGTACCTCAGGGAATATGAAGAAACTGAGATTATACTCCATCAGACCCAGAGGGTGTTAACTCTTTGCATGGTCAGGTCTTGCACTCCTTTATTGGCTAGGGAAAAACCTTTAAAAATGTGCATACTGTTCAGATTGATCTTCTTCTTTTACATGAGTTTCTCATGCTTTATCTGACGCTATTGCTGAGATGACCGACACATTTCACATAGGCTATGCAAGAGATATAAGAGGTATGATAACCTTTGGTCACTATCACCTTGGCTGGTTGAAGCTTGCTTAGGGGTTGGAGGAAGAAGGATTATTATGTGGCTGTAAGCAGTAAGACATGAAGATTAGTCACCAAAGTCAGCTGAGGTGCTTTATGAATGAAGAAGGCTTTAAGAATGTAGGTTTGCCAAAGCCAGATGGGCAGTGCTGTTCTCTGATTAGTAAGTTTGTGCCCAGGTTATGAGCTTTTTATGTATCTGAGCTATTGATAATTTTGTATTTTTATCTGTCAGACAAAATTAATCGTGGCTTTTAAAAAAATGTAACTTTGTGTAACTTTCTTTAAAGCATGCTACTAGAAAAGAGAGGGCAGGATGCTGGCCGCCCAGCACTGGCTTGTGATGTGGAATTAAGATGAAGTTGAATGTACCTGTGTCAGTTTTTTATTGTCTGATGCAGCTGAGGGAAAGGAGTAGTACTGTGAAAAATGTTAGTAGCTGTGTGAGCCTTCTTCCCTGCCACTCCTGCTGAGAAGGTAGACTTGTTTATTGACTTGGTTGAGTGTAGACCTATAAAATGTTTAATTTCAGATTCACAGGAGGTGTCACTTGAGGAACAATGTAGTGCGTTGGTGCACAATGCTTTCTCTTGGTTCTTCTGTCTGTGCTACAATATACCCTCCGTTCTGCAGTATTTGAGCTCCAGGCGGGTGACCTTGTGCATCTTGTTCCCCTTCATGTATTTCTTTTCTTCCTTTTGCTTTTCAGTCTTTGAGCCTGTGGATAGGTAATGCTCAAAGATACCCTAGTGAGATCGCTGATGGTTATATCTAACAGACTACTTGATGCGTTAGCAAACATTAGAAAGTAATTCATGGAAGTCATGTCACTTTTCTTCTGATGTCAGCTAACCTAGCAGATTCATCTGGGTTTAAACTACAGCTGTTTAATCTTCTTTGGCTAAAGATGGGGTCATTCTTTTTTCAAAACGTAACTAATTTAATTTAGCTTAAGCCATTTGAGAATTTTTTAAACTACAGTTAAAAAAAAAAACTAAAAACTTTTCATTCACAAAAGAAATTGTGGCCTTTAATTTTGAGAAAAGATTCAAATTAGTTAAACCAGACCAAGCAACAGTAATGCCTTTACAGCCACTCTGAAATTGATTTATTTCAATAACTGTTAGCCAAAATGAGAATAAGCTATTATAAGGTCAAGTAAATATCTGATTGTATTTGGTTTAGAAACATTTTACATTAAATGATTGTAACTCTTCTTGTATAAAAAAAGCTTTTAATTTTCATAAGCCACTTAACCTAACTTCTGTCTCTGAAACAGCTGGGGGACCATGGCCAGTTTCTGCTTAGCATTTGGTTCCTTTAAATATAAAAACAACAAAAGCACTCCCCATTTTTATATATGAGTGAGAGGTGCATGAAAGAATGCTAAATTGCCTTTCAGTTATTGCTTATTACTTAGGTCCTGGAGTGTGGAAGCTGCAGTGGTACTCTCCATCAAACTTCATCTTTATTAGAATTTTTTTTCCCTGCATCTTCAACTTTTGTATGTGTCTTCCTATTTCTGCAAGTATCTGGTTTAGCTGAATCGAAGTTTCTTGTGAGCTAATGGACTTCAGGAGAAAATTAGGAAATATGGTTTTAGTTGCTGGAGGATGTGCTGGTTGTGTGCCCTGTGAATCTTGAAGCACTTTTGTTTTCCAACGGTGGTTTTGGGAATGTAGTTGTTGCATGCAAAAACATCTTTAATGTATTGTAATCTGATTCAATTTGTGAGTGTAGGTACGATTTATGTATGGTGCTATTGCCTTGATTGTAAAAGTTAGTATTGGCAGAAACGAGGCACTTTATTCCACTTGAAAAGGCAAAAGCAATACTTGGACATAAAAAAAAGAGCCAGAAATACCTTGGAGTTTGGAGAGGAGTTTCTTCCATTGTAACTAATTATTTTCTTCCCCTTTGTTTCCTTAACTTCTTTACAAATACCAGACTACCTAGAATATGTTTACCTAAAGCATAGGGGTGAGAGTCAATCTGGTTGGTTCTGTTCCTGGAGTGGTAGCATATGATTTTCCACTCTAAATTGTTTAGGAAAGCATTACCTATATTGAATGATACTAATCCTTACATAGCAACATCTCTGGCTACGTTTATTCGGCTATGAAATAGGAAAATTGTACTTTTTGGAAGTAATAGACTTTAGTTGTTCCTATGATGACATAGATCTGACAATATTATTTTGTCATTTTTTTGCAAAAACAGTTTGCCTTGTTTTCTGGCTACTTTGTATTAAAAAGTAATCGAAAAAAAATCTATTTGCCCTCTTTTATGTGTGCTGTGATGTGGATGGCAGTGGATCTTCTGCAGGCCTGGCAATTGAAGTGCCATGCCCCATGCTTTTATGCTAATTAAAAGGGAAATAGGGATGTGTTGTGGTGTTTTGGATTGTAGAAAGCTCAAATTAGCCTTTGTCTCCTTTACGCACCTTTAAAGTATACATTTCATCGTATATGTGGCAAATGTACAGAATACTCTGTTATGAAACTTAATGGAGAGATTTTTAAAGCAGGATTTCTCAATTCTATATTTGGCTGATGATCTGATGATTGATCTGGTGGTATAAACACCTGTAAAATAGGAAGGGATAGTTATCTTATTGGATTAGCGTGGATTAATTCATTAATGTTTGTAACAGGTTTTCAAATCCCTAAGGGTTTTAGAAATTCAAAGCTTTGTTGATATATTTCTTACTTTTAAATACTGTTGACTTTAATGTGGTTAATGGAAGGAAATCCAAAGTACTTGTAGTACTTAAGCCAAACAATTATCTCCATTTTACTGACGGTGGAAGTATTTTTGCAAAATTCAGTAATGGTTTTAGCTGTTTTAAGCTTGTAGTGGGAAGGGGCTCTGGGAGTTGAAAGTGGTAGTAGGTAGCAAATAAAGCAATGTCTAGAATTTCAGCTATAACAATGAAATGCACAAAACCCTCCCGTATGCAGGGTCTTAAAAGTCTTATGGTCATAAGTGTAAACACTGCATCAGTATGTCCGGCAGGATGCGTAATTCCAGGGAAATCACCGGGAATCCTTATTGTCAAGCGGGGCTTTCAGGCCAGGAGCAGGGAAAGACTGGGGGGGCTG
>NW_009191236.1:10246-10705 GCF_000690835.1 Fulmarus glacialis | reverse complement strand
GGCTTTGCCCCGACTCGGCCCTGGCGGGGGCAAGGCTGTGGAGAATCAGGCCCCCTTTGTTTAATAAAGTTAGAAAAGAGAGAGGATTCGGCAGGCGGAATCGAGGGGAAACGTTAGACGATGCGGGAGGTGCCCGGGCTATTTTCTTCCTGGATCTCACTGCTGCCCCAAACTCCCGAGAAGGGGGTGTGTTTGATGTGTTCGCTCCGCAGCGGCGTGCCCGTTGTGGCCGGAGTGATGGAGAGGAACGTGGAGACCTGGATTTTTTTCCACCATTTTTAGTGCGTGTGTAGTGTGTGTGTGTGAGGGCTTTCCCACATCGGGGAAACTGGGAAATGTCAGTGGGCCAGAGCCCCGGCCAGGCGGACTCGGCAGCGCTCCGCCAGTTAGTGGGTCAGGCAGCGTGAGCTGTGCCCCTCTAGAGAGGCGGGGGGGGCGGGTTCCGTGCTCGGCGGAACC
>NW_009191236.1:351-10192 GCF_000690835.1 Fulmarus glacialis | reverse complement strand
CCCCGCAGCCACGGCTCTTTGCTCCGGCAGAGATCGTGGCCCACACTTATTTTTAAAGGCCTATAGGAATGTCTCCTGGGTCTTGTTTTTGTGTGGAAGGCCGGATCACGAGGGTCTGCTCTCAGATGGAGCTGGGTGCAGGGCACCCTGGGGGGCCGAATCCTGCGCTCTCATGGATGCCTGACCAGGAATCCCCGGGGGAACCCAGAAACTGCAGATTGTCACCCCCTTGGTGATACTGCTCATGGGGCTGATGGTTTTCTAAGGAAATGAGTGTTTTATGGGTGCTTGTGAATAGGGTGATGAACGTCTCGGAAAAGAGAGGGGGGAAAAAAAAGTAATAGTGAAAAAAAAAATTAATTCAGGGCTTTAATTGGTAACAGGGTTGAGCTTTTTCTTTAACTTAATATTTTCTGATCTGACGAACCACACCGTTCCTTCATATTATTTTAAAGTAATATCTACCATCTTTGAAAGTGTACCTTACTGATGTGTATGGGCGTAAGAGACCTGGATCTGGGCACGGGGGCCCTTTTACGTGCACCTGGCAATGGGATTTCCACCTGCCGTAAGACTGCCCCTTACTTTGCTGGAAGAGTGTAAAGGCCTGATATTTATACTTGAGTATAAATGAGGCTCAAGCCCCATATATTTTTACTGGCACGTTTGTAAGTGTGATTTGCAAAGAGGTTTAATTGTGGCGGAGGGGGTGGCTCCACTTCGAACGAGAGATGCTGCAGGAGCTAAACCTGTGCTTGGCGGCTCCCTGCTTTCCCCAGGAACCGTTAACGTGCCCTTGCGGAGCCAATCGCGTGCTGGAAACCTCGCTCGAGTTTGCGGTGGTGCCGGTTTGTGCGCTGAATTCGAGCAGCGCTTCTTCAGCGGCGCAGCCGCTAGCCGGGCGGGATGGGGGACTGAGTGGGACGAGATCGTGGACTGCTGAAAGGGGGACTTTGCGGGAATTGGCCGAACAGGCGCCGAGAGCTGCTCCTCCACCGTGATGCCCCAGGGTCCGCGGTGGGGAGCTGGGTGGCTGGTGGGATGTGCCAAGGACTGCTTTGCGAATTGGAGTGAAGGAGAGGAAACTGGAAAAGGAAGGATGAGGGGATGAAGTCGTAACAATCGCTTTGACTGACGTTTATGGCCTCTTCCACTCTGCCCCTGGCCGTGGTTGGCAATGACTTCCGTTCCCTGGCTGGAAGTGGAGCCATGACCTCCATGCCTGCCCTTCTGTTGCTGCTAGGGTGAGGAGCAGGGATGTCTCTGTCTGTGTCGTGGCTCCTGCAGATCGTTCCCTCCTTCCCTTGGCGCGTGGCAAGAGTGTGAACTCCGGCCGTGCTGCGCTTGGGTGGCTGAACCTCCTGGCATGTGCCGTGGCATGCATGGTGCTCCCTGGTTCTGGAGTCGGTCTGGGCCTGCGTGGTGCATTGGGGTGCTTGGTGGCTCTTGTATTTTGCCTGCCAACTCTTGTTGTGGGCACCTTTCCTGCAACACCCTTTCCAGGACTGCGCGTGTTCTCAGAGCTACACAGATAAATTTGCCAGGGTGAAAAGACAAAGCACTGAAGTGGTTTGTAGGTGATTTTTGAGGAGATGGTGGGACACCAAGGAAGTGGCAAAGGAGAAGATTCTTGCAACCTAAGGGTGTGGGTTGAGATGGGAGAGATGCTGGGAAGAGTGGAGAGTGTCTAAAGGTGTCGTGCTTTGGCCGTTCAGAGTGTTAACTTAGAAAGGAGCAGAAATCCTCAGCCACCGAGATTCTTCGATCCGGGTTCTTCCCTAGAAGTCACCTGAGGCAAGTGTAGATCAGACTGATGAAGATGTGTGTCTGACTTTTCTGCCAGTGTTAAATCTGCTCCCACTGACAAACTGGGCTGCTGTCAGTGGAGCCACAGAAGAGGCTGCTGGACTCTAAACGGGGCACATTTAAGGCTGGATCTTGTAGTTAGGGAGGCTTGGTCATGGTTCTTTGTGTGCCTGGTGTGTGCAGGCGTGGGGAGAAGGTAGCGGGTCAGTTTGGCTTCCTGCTGCATGGAGCACAACAGTGCAAGCTGCCCGCTCCCAGCAGGTACCTTCCTTATAAGAGTATTTTTGCTCTCATCATCAATAGTAGCATCCATTGTCACCTGTACCCAGAGACACCCTTTGATGAAGCATCTCCCAGCCTGCTCTAACTAGCCTGTCGTCAACAGGAATGAGATTATCTGAGAGCGGAGCTTAACATAAATTGCTCTTTCTTGGCAAGGTGAAGTCACATAACAAGAGGCCCCACTAACCCCAGGTGATTGGGCTCTTTGTGTAGCTCCAAACATGCTCTAATGCTTTCAGCATTTAAAAATAGTCCAAGGAAGCCTTTTTCATTGAGGAAGTCTGATGATTGCAGCTCCCCCACCCACCATGTGGAGGTGGATGTACAGCATCCGAGAAGCAGCGAGGGGGTCAGATCCTGTTGTCTGCTTCGTGTAAATCTTGGAGCTAAAGCCACCCGGTCTGATGGGGCCTGAAAACCAACCTCTTTGCTCCGCTCTAGCAGCTTGAGATGGGCCTTAAAGGGAGAGAGAAATTGCAGTCGGTGTCAGATTGTTATAAAGTGTTAATGAGAATCCATCTGAATTTACACCAGGGAAAAGTGCAGAACGGGATCGACTTTGTGCGGTTTGAACTAGAGGTGGGAGGAGAAAATGGGTCTGGGAGAGAGACAAAGGGAATTTTCTAGGGAGACACGCACGCTCCGCGCATCGGATCCGGCTGCTGGATGCCGCGCTGACCGAGTGAACCGTGCCGCAGCGCAGCCGGCCGGAATCTAGGGCAGTGGGAAAGCGTGCTGGCGTTGGGTGGGGGCCCCCGCCCCCCGTTCCTGCCTTTGTCTGGCAGCCCTCTCCTCCTGCGTCCCCCCCGCCGGCTCGCCTTGCCCCGCTTTCCCCCGCACGCCGTCCGGCTCCGAGCGTGTGCAGGATTGTGCCATGCAGGGGGCCGCGGTCACACCCACCCCGATGTGATGCATTGCTGGCACAGAGCGGCTGGTCGGGGTGGCCGGGGGCTTCCAGCCCGAGTTCCCAACTTTCCTCCGCCGCACAACAAGGCGGCGATTGTCTGTGGCATCTGGGTTGTTGCTTTTGGGTCGCGTTGCTTTTTCTTTTTTGTTTTTTTGCTTCTTTTTTTTTTTTTTTTAATAAACAACTTTCATCACTGCATGAAAAAGCTTAAAATCGCTGCACTGAAATGAGGTGGTTGCTTATTTTCGTGGCATGGTGGTGTGTTGGGTTTTTTTTCCCCTTCTTGTAAACACAACTTGCATCATCAGTACAATAAAACCTCAATGCAAAGGGATTTAGTTGTTTGTTTGTGGTCCTTTTGTGTGCATTTGTGTTTTTTGACACCACTTTCATCAGATTTTCAGTGCAGCAAAATCTTACCCCACAGATATTCAGGAGGGTTTATTTGTGATGTTCTTTGTGTGCTTGTCTTTTAACATGGCTTTCATCTTAAATGGGAAAAGAATGCCCCACCTTACCAGAGATATTTGAGGATTGTTTATTTTATGGTCCTCTTTAATTTTATGACTATAACAGAAAAAAGACGGAGTCCTAATTTGCCCTTAGGCTCTCTTATACCACACCGGCAATGTCAAAATGTCCTAAGTGGGGTATTTACAGGTGTAATTTATACTAGTGCAGCGTAAAGGTGCCTTAGTATAAATGAGAAGAGGGCTAAAAATCTTTTGTCTGTAGAGATAATTTTGTATCTGATGAAAACAAGAATTATAAGGACCTGGAGTGATTTGTATGGTGTGTTTAAAAAAAAAAAAACATAAAAAAACAACCAACCAACCAAAAAAAACCCCACATCGGGGCTGGATCCTTAGCTGTTTGCTGTAAACTGGTACAGCACCTCTGATGCTTTCGGGTGAAGCCCACACTTCTGGGCATAAACTGGCACGAGCTGGAGGTGTGCCAGTTTGTGCCAGGTAAGACCCTCTAGACTGCATCAGTAGCAGTATGTACCTGTGCAGGATCTGGCCTTCTAGCAGCAGTAAGGAGAAGGTTGTCAGCGGGTTTAACTCTGAATTTACGCTGAAGTAAAATATCCGATGGAACTACTCCATAGGCACGGCTGCATTTTCCATTGCACTGTCCTCCTGCTGGCAATCACACCATGCATGGTGCAGCGGGCACATCCAGTGCACATCCATCCCGTGCGCCGCTCCGGCCTTTTCCTGCTGCCGGAGCGGTGCACAGGAGCCTCGGTGCAAACCACGGTGCAGTCCTGTGGAAGCACGTTGGTTTTACACCACTCTGAGCGACAAAAGATTTGGGATGGGTTCGCGCAAAGTAAACGGCAGTCAGATCGGATGCGTCCTACACCCTTGTTGCCCTCATGAGCAACTGCCTTAGCTGGACAAGTGGACCAAGCTCTTGAAGTCTTCTCTGTTACTTTGATGGGTTTCTTTACCCCTGATGCAGGGGTAAGCAGAGAGGAGAATGTGGCTGTGCATCCAAATCTCCCCCCGATTCCCGCCCTCCCCTCCCCAGTTTGGGAATGTCTAGACTCGATTTATTTATTTGTTTTTAGCCAGAGCTAGCTGCTCTGCGGATTAATTCCAGTTAGAGAACTGGTCTGGGTGCCGGAGGCTCGACAGTTCTCAAGGGTTTGTTCCTGTATGTTAACATTTGTGGCTTACTAGGGTAATTTGCAAACACATTTACTTTGAGTCAATTGGCAATCAGTTAACTGAAGTTAAAAAGAAAGAGGGGTGGGGGAGGAAAATAATCATACAAGCCTCCTTTGCAAAATGCTTTGGGATCTGTGTTATTGGCAAAAACCAGAATAATAGAATCTAGGTAGTGGAAACACCACAAGAAAGGGCTTAATTCTCTCTCTAATATAAAAATCTAACTGGCAGGAGTCTGCCAGGGATCAATTAGCTGATGTCTGCACACTGCCTTTAAGAGTAGAACACTACAGCAAAGTTATATATTATTATAGTTTCTACACGTCCTTTTCTCCTCTTAGTTTTACATTTTTAACACCACCTACTAAGCAGTTCTCTCCCCTTTTAATAATCCACCGAGTAAAGCGGTTTGTTGCATGTTGTTTTCAAATTTCAGTTATGCACGAAGAAAGCCTTTCATTAAAAAAAACCCATACAGGACAAATTTCATTTGGAAAAAGCACATAGGATCGTGCTACTCATCTGGCCAGGATATAAAGGGCCACATCCTGATCTGGCTGTGCTGCGTCAGAAACGGAGCGATGTCAGAGAAGGCTCAGCCCCTATTTAGTTGTGCGAAGCGAGGTCAGGGTTGGGGTTGGGATGGGCTGAAAGCCTTGGCACTAAGTGGGTAAATCAGATTTAAGGCCAGCCTGATTTTAGCTGATGTAAATCAGTGCGGCTCTCTTGGAAGTTGGTGGAGTTACCTGGATTTATACTGCTGATGGCTTGGCCTGTTGTCTGCACCAATTTAGAGCTGCTAGAGATCTGGGCCGCTGAACCTGCTGGGCTGCTGGTCTTGATGGAGTTGGTCTAATTTCCTGTGGGGTTATTTTCTTCAGTTTTTTAAGCACAGGATCCCCCATCTGTCTGTCTCTGCAAAGCTGGCTTTCCTGTCTGCAGGCCTGCACGGAGACCCTCCCTCCTCCTCCCCCTGCTTCTCACACCATCGACTGCACCATGCGTCCTTTTGTCCGTTTCTAGATCCTCCCTCCCCCTCTCGCCATGCTCTCTCCTTGCCCTTCTCCCTTTTGCCATTTTGGGGTGTCTCTCCTTTGCCTCCGTACCTCTAATTCTCCTCCTTCCTCAGAGGGATCACAGCGTGCCTCTCCCTCAATTTCCATCACCTTTCCTCCATCCCTAACTCCCTCCCACCCTCTCCAGCTCGTGCAACTCGCTTACGTTTGCCCTCATTCATGTGTATTCCTTGCCACCGTTTCCTTCCATCTGTCCCCAGCATGGAGCCCCCGTCCTTTGTCACTGCTCTGCTTGCCTGACCCTCTGTGTCACCTCCTTATTGTATCCTGTCGTGCTGGGCTCAGATCCCTCTCCCCCCACACGCAGTCATTGTCCCGTGGCTTAGAAAAACGCCGAACCCAAGCCCAGCCCTGACAAACGCCTACCTGAGGTCCTTTTGCAAAGGAGAGCAAGCCTGGCGCTCCTGGGAGGCAGAGCGTGGGTCACTGAGGAATTCAGCAAACGCTACTTCAGTCTGGGGTGTTGCACGGGAGTCGTTTTCAGCGCGGATGCTTGCCGCTAACACCCCCTTTCTTTCCACGCGACGCTCCGGTGATATCCCTGGGGAAATGGTGGCATCTCGGTTAATCTTCCTAAGATGGAATCTCCATCTTTGGAGCGAGCAGCAGAGGAGCGGAGCGGGGAAATGTCTGCCAGGGAAGGGTCAGGGAGAGACGGCCCTGCCCGGGGGCTGCGGGAGGGCATAGGTGACCCCTCACGGTTTTATCCCGCCCTCCACGGGCTCCTTGGGATGAACCTGTATTCTGTGATTTTTGTCTACGTGGTTTTATTCTATAGTTGTGTCGTGCCTAGCACCGTAAAGTCCTGTTCTTTGGGTTTCCTAAGTACTAGTAATACAACACTGTAGATGACCATCGGTCCACATCAACTGTTCAGAAACTTTGCTAAACAAAGCATTGCGAATATACTTCAGGGTGCAAACTCAGCGGGGAGTAACATGTGAGCTACATTGGACTTGGCAGGGTGTGGATTTGGTTTGAATTTTGGGGATTTGCCCAGCTCCTTCTCTGGGTCAGACCTAGCATTTCCATCCCCCAGGAACATGAAATTAGTGGCTTAGAGATGGGTTTAATGGAGCAGCATCGCAATGCTAAGTATTATAGGAGGTTTTGGAGCAACACAGAGCAAGAGACAGCTATTCTTCCCATTCCACAAATGGGGGACTGAGGCTCAGAGAGCTGAAGTAGCTCTGAGGAGTTAAAAGTCGCATTGGGAGTCGACAGCAAAGTCAGGATTTACCGGCACGTGTCCTACACCAATGCCAAGACCCTCTGTCAGGCGGTGGGGTTTCAAAGCTATGCTGGGAGGTTTCGTGTTCGCGCAGTCTCCTGCAGTTTGACGAGGCTGCACCCCGGTGCCCATGCGATGTTGCGAGATGCGAGTGTGACCTGTCAGGCTGAGCATGCTTTGCGCAGCTGTAACTATTGGTTGTACCGTGTGCGGCGCCTGCCACCGCTGCGAGCGCGGGGAATTATTCTTGTCAGCTGTAGTGGCACGAGGCTCTGTTTTTATCACTAAAGGTGCGGACTTCGATTCTTGCTAATGATACGTGGTGGTGGGATCGTTACGTTCCTGTAAATACCCCGATGTCACAAGTCTGTGTCTCATGAGACGAGCTGCAGATAAGTGGCAGCACTAAGTGAGTGGCAGCCCTGAACTCCCAGCTGGGAGAGATGTTGTTATTTACTAGGATCTGTATAAATAATAATGTTCCAGCCCACGAGCTGAGGAATCTTAATTTCTTGGTTGCAGAAGCATCGTTTGCAGGTCATCTCGTGTTAAAGTGTGATGTCAGTGTAGTACCTTGAGGAAGACTTGCTGGTGCCAGATGGTCAGAGGAGAGGACAAGAGGTGGGCTCCTTTTGGGGAGAGAAGATGGGGTGGGGAGGACCTCACAGAGGTTCCAGTGCTATATCCTGATCCTCTTGTTCCATGAGCCCTGAGTTAGACACCTGAATCCTTGGGAAATCCAGGCAAAATGCTCGCCTTACACCATCTGCACTAGTAGAAAGGCGGTGCCCTGAAGAATCACATTTTTTAATTTTTCTTAGAGACCCGAGCTTAGAGCAAGCCTCTGCGCAGAGGAAGCTCCAGTCTGCATGGGAACTTGGTGCCAGGCTTTGAAAATGCCTTCAGGCACCGAGTAAGGCTTTTGGAGAGAGGGGTCAGAGGGACAGCAGCAGGGAGGGTTTCCAGAAGTAGTTTAGAAAACTGTGCCACATCTGTAAAAATATTTAGTTTCTTGATGGCATCCTAGTGTCATCTAGGAACCTGGAGTCACTCAGCTGGCTCTAAACCCCTCTAAAAAATTATTTCGAAGCCAAAACACACTGAAAAGTCTCTTGCCTTTTTTGGAAGAGCAGAAACATGTTTTCTGAGCTATAAGGAGCAGGGGAATAGGCTTGGTGGGCTCCAGGCGGGTTGGATACTGATATGCAAAAGCACTGGCATGGCAAATGACCTCAGGAAAGGGTCCGAGCGCCCAGACCGTTGTGGTGGGGAGGCCTGCGGCCATCAGTGTTTGATAAACCAGATGGAGAGTCAAGGGCAAAACACAGCCCTTGGCTGGATGGCCTCCCCTCCCCGGGCAGCCACAGCCGTGCCTTCGCTGCGGCTCCTGGTGAGGAGCAGGGGTCTGCGCACAGCCTGCAGTGGGGCTCTGTGTGGACTCGGGAGGGCAGCACTGCCCCATTTCTTGCTGTTTTGACCCCAAAGCAAATACTGGCATCCTGCTACCCCCTGACCTTCTAGTGGTGCCGACGTTTGGGGTCCCACCATATCTGAGGTGCAGAGCCCAAAATGCTGCATCTCTGCTACCCCACCCCAACTTGGCCTCCCGAAAGTGACCCAGATCACACCGGATTCACCCCAAAAGCTCCGCAGTAGGACAGAAGTCCCTGTGGAGGGCTCTGCTCTCTTGAGTTATGGCAGACGTCTCTCCCCTCGTGCTCCCTGTGAGCTGGCACAGGGTGACAAAGGGGCTCCGCATTAGCCATGTCTGGCTGTGGACTCGGCATCCCCCTGCTTTCTCCTGTCATCTCCAGCCTGTCTCGCGGCCCCGTGTGTCAGCTGAATCCTTCCTGTCCCAAGAGCCACTCTGACAAGAGGGGAGCCAGGGTGGCCGTCTTCTCTGAGGGGCAACATGGCGGGATCTGGGCCTCAGCAGGGACAGCCTTCCTCACAGGGACCGCTGGCCCATGGGGAGGGCTTGAATCCCCCCTGCTCCCCGGCTCCTGGTGCCTGTGGGTGTGTGAAAGGGAGATCTCTGAGGGGTGATTGCTGAGGAGTGGCTGATTTCTGAGGGGAGGCGGCTGAGGGGGATTGTGTGGTGGGGGGCAGCACGCAAAATGGCGACACCCGCCTGAGGATGAGGGAGCGGGGAGCTCCTGAGCGGGGAGCTCTATGGGGATGGTGACGGGGAAACCTTCCTCTGGCATTTCTCCTGTCAGGGTTAGGGGGGAAAGGATCTTTCCCTCATTTTAGGTCCCTGGGCAGTGGCTGCTGCATGGTGCAGGGTCTGCTGAAAACACGACAGCTCAGCTTGGTTTCCTGAGGAGAGGGGAGGGTGGCAGGACAGCCTTTCTAACCTCCCTGCCTTGTTTTCTCTCTCTTCCCCAAGGCTGCAAGATCAAAGCCCTGCGGGCAAAGACCAACCCTCAAGACTAGCCTCCAGTACGGGGTGAGGAGCCGGTCTTCATGGTGACGGGACGGCGGGAGGACGTGGGAGATCATCTCTGCTGCCGAGCACTTCTCCATGATCAGGGCCTCCCGCAACAAGGCTGGCACCACTTTTGGCAGCGCTCCCACCTTGCCGGGGCAAGTCACCATCCGGGTGCGCGTGCCCTACCGCGTGGTGGGCTTGGTGGTGGGCCCCAAAGGAGCCACCATCAAGCGGATCCAGCAGCAGACCAACACCTACATCATCACGCCCAGCCGGGACCGGGACCCCGTCTTTGAAATCACCGGCGCGCCAGGTAATGTTGAACGTGCCCGGGAGGAGATCGAGACCCACATCGCGGTGAGGACGGGCAAGATCCTGGAGTACAACAACGAGAACGACTTCCTCTCCAGCAGCCCCGACTCCGGCCTGGAG
>NW_009191236.1:0-229 GCF_000690835.1 Fulmarus glacialis | reverse complement strand
TGCAAGCCCCTCTCCACCTTCCGGCAGAACAGCCTGGGGTGCATCGGCGACTGCTCCGTGGACCCTGTCTACGAGACCCCCCGGCTGAATGACCAAAACGACTTCAATTACGGTTACCTCTTCCCCAACTATGGCGTGAACAAGCAAGATCTGTATTACGGGGTGCCAGAGTCGGGTGCCCCAATGTGGGCTGGGCAGGAGAACACCAACCCCGTCTCGGTGCTCTTCT
>NW_009191235.1:0-2303 GCF_000690835.1 Fulmarus glacialis | reverse complement strand
CAAAACCTGGCCACGCAAACCCAATACAATGATGATAAGATGTTAAACAGTTACAAATAACTAAAAATAATTATATTGTAAACCACAGTGGAATTATATCCAAGACATTCAGGACACAAGAAGCTGTGAAGCCTGGGAGGGGAAAAAGAAGCCTTTAATGTATAATACTGTATTTGCTTAATGTAATTTTATTGTAAGTAGCAAAGAATTGTGCCAGAAGTGGTAGCAGCAAAGCTTAACGATTTTTTGAAGTGTCAGTGATTAGATGTTACCAGGATTGGAGGAATAAAAGGCCAATTTTTTTCCCCTGTATTTTTTCTTGGAAGCTCAAAACATTTAATCAGGAAGCAATTCCTTAGTGATATCTAGGTGATTGCTAACTCTTGTGTGTTTGTGCACTGGGCAAAATCCCTTTTTTTTTGCACTTGGCTGAGTAATGGGATAGCCACAAAATAAGCAGAGAAGGCTCTGGCCAAGCAAACATCGTATCTTTAGCAGCCTGGGAGTGACATCCTCATCATAAGAAGCATGAAGGAACCTGTTCGGTGAAGCTATAGCACCTGCAGGAGGAAGATTAAGTCCTTGCTGTGTGCTTTGGCCGTTATTCTGTGTTCCTTGAAGGCTGGTAGAGTACAAAAGAGGTTAGCTGCTCTTCTGTAAATATGCATTTTGGAATGGGGGAATTTCTCTGGTTTTTATAGGAGAACAGCGCGCAATACTACTTGTTTTCTGCACTCGGCAAAGTATGCTTTCAGTGCTCAGCTGGCAAGAGCAAGAGCAGTAGCTTTTGTCTTTCCTCTCCACAACAGACTGCGATGCAGAGAAATACATAGTCTGAATGTCAGTGTGAGGTCAGGATGAAAAACAAGAAATGTGAGCTCTACCTTACTTTGTCCTCTGGGCCCTCCACTTTATCTAGGATGTTGCATTAACTTTATTATGTTTTGTAGAAATACAAGACTTAAAAACCTCATGCTGTCTTAACAGTTCAAGTTATCAAGGCCTCTTTGTGTTGCTGTAATGATAAATCAGTCAGTTGCTCTCGAAGGTGCCCAGATGCTAAAGCAATTTGAACATTTTGAACAGTGTATTCTGTTTGCGTAGTCCTAATTTTAGTCCTTCCTTTCTGAATTCAAATATAAACAAATCGGCTGCCGGGACAGAGCAATGACATGAGGGATCCTCCCTTCCATTTCAAGTTCTTACAAGGGAGCATGGGAGAGGAGGCATGGCCCAAGGAACTGGATTATATGCTTTAAAACAACTTAGCTCCAGCTTCTCTGGCCAAACTATCAGCTGAAAGCTCACACTGGAAAAAGAAGTTTCTCAGATAAACGTGTTTCTGAGCAGATAATGTTCTGCTGCTGTGTGCGGTTCATATGTAAACACAGAAAACCATTCATGTGCTACTAGTGCTTGAAAAAATTATAGTGAAATTCAGGTGCATCATTTTTAATTTATGGGATTTAAAGTTAAGCAGGTGCTCATGTACTTCATTTGATTGGTATCTTTGGATATGACTGTCTGCAGTTCAGAATAGCAATGGCAACATATAGCCCTCTGAGCTGGCCAATTTAAAGCTGGTTTGTGCATTTGTACTTCGGCTGCCATCATGCTTCTGATTTTGATTTTTTTCTTTTGAAAGATATTATTTGCTGTTAAATTGGTTTTAGAGCTACAGATCTTGTTATGTCATGAAACAGACACAGTAATTTGCCAACTGTCTTCCATGTCAGAAATATTTTCCTGAGCTTTAGGGGAGATTTCCAGATGAAGATCCTGGGTAAATGGCAGGAGGTAATGGTTTTAAGCTAAAAGGGTAGATTCAGACTAGATATAAGGAAGAAAATTTTTACAGTGAGGGTGATGAAACACTGGCACAGGTTGCCCAGAGAGGTGGTAGGTGCCCCATCCCTGGAAACATTCAAGGTCAGGTTGGACGGGGCTCTGAGCAACCTGATCTAGTTGAAGATGTCCCTGCCCACGGCAGAGGGGTTGGACTAGATGACCTTTAAAGGTGCCTTCCAACCCAAACTATTCTATGATTCTATTCTATGATTCTGAATGCTACAACTCCTTTGACAGTTCTTCAGACTCTTAAAAATCAAGTCAGATTTTTCTTCTGGTAAATGCATGAATGGGCCTATTGTCCTGGTTTTGGCTGGGATAGAGTTAATTTTCTTCATAGTAGCTGGTATAGTGCTGTGTTTTGGATTTAGTATGAGAATAATGTTGATAACACACTGATGTTTTAGTATTGTTAAGTAGTGTTTAATGTAGTCAAGGACTTTTCAGCTTCCCAT
>NW_009191234.1:0-10189 GCF_000690835.1 Fulmarus glacialis | reverse complement strand
CTCCCCGAGCAACCCCCAGTTTATGTACTAAGCATGATGCCATTTGGTATGGAATACCCCTTTGGCCAGGTGGGTCAGCTGTCCTGGCTCTGCTCCCTCCTAGCTTCTTGTGCACCTGGCAGAGCATGGGAAGCTGAAAAGTCCTTGACTATGAAAGCACTACTTAGCAACAACTAAACCATCAGTGTGTTATCAACATTATTCTCATACTAAATCCAAAACATAGCACTACATTAACTACTAGGAAGAAAATTAACTCTATCCCAGCTGAAACCAGAACACTGAATCATAAACAATTAACTGTTACAACGACCACACTTCACTGAAATTTGAGCAACAGCTTTTAGATTAATGAAAAGGTATAAACTAGGTTAATATTTGAGAATACTGGCAGGCACTACCATACTCTAGCTGGCAGGTGGGGGGAAGCAAATGTTGCCCGGTGTTCAGCCTGTCCTGTTCTGGGCCCCCAGTACAAAAGAGATGGCCCAAACCAAAGAGTCCAGTAAAGTGCTATGGAAGGGGTTCAGCTCAGGCACCTATGGTGAGCTGGCACTGAGGGCATTAATTGGGCTTGTTTGTTCCAGGGTGAGAAGGCTAAGCCAGGGGGATCCACCAGCAATCAGACACCTAATGGAGAGCCTTAGAGAAGGCAGAAAGAAACATACAATGAAAACCAAGAGATGATGGTCACAGGTCTCTGCAATGGACAGCTGGGCTGGATACAAGGGAAAAGGTAAGCATCAGATCACTGGCCTTGAGAGTCTGTGTACATTAACAGTTCTTGGACTTTTTCAAAACTTGCCTGGAGAAGGCCATGAACAACCCGAATTTACTTTTAAAATTTTATTGATATAAATTGAAGGGACATACCTTTATTTAGATTAATCTTAGTATTTAGCCCTGGTTTGAGAAGGAGGTTGAAATGAGGGACCTCTATAGGTCATCTCAATCTATTTTTTTCTCTGATTCCAGCTACATGATTCTATACAATCAGATATTTCTGAAATATCGAAGTCTGTGCTGTATTTGAGATTACTCTTTGAATCTTAGTGATTTTATGGTTCACTTCCTATTCTGAAGCATTTGCATTGAGATTAATACACATCTTACATTCTTTTTACGGTACATTCTTCCATACCACATCTCACCAGGGCCATTATATTTAAATATAGCATACTATTTTTGTTCAAAACTTTTTTTAAAAAATCATGCATACTTCTTTAAGATATCTCCTCCTCTATTCATTTATTTTTGACGAAATGAGCAAGAATCATAATTTCAGGTCTTTTTATTTTACTTTTCAAGGTATAATGCATCATTTAAAAAGGAAATATAGCTCTAAAAGTTGCCGTTAAGGTCCATAAAGCAGAGAAATAATATGTAGTTCCTTTGCAAGGTTTTTTTATCTTAACAGCATTACTAACTGTGACATTTATCCTGCTTAACCTCACCAAATGTACCCTAGGGAAATGTCAACAGAATCTTATGGTTTTAATACAAATGAATTATCAAAGAGTTTGAATAATGTAATCATCTTAATGTAGTCAGTTTTTATAACGAACATCTGTTATGGGGGTAGAGAAGCAAAGTGACTGGTTAATGTAACAATTAAATAAACAATTAAAGGTAAAAATTAATAAAACTGATTTTACAATTTTAACTATTTAGAGTAATGACCTGAAGTAACTGTCATCGAAATATTCCTTATATCCCTTATTTCTATTGGATAAAATTTTTCTTTGATGGAATTCATATATGCTTTCTAGATGCTTGTTATGGGTATAATCTTGTTTACAAAGACAGCTTGTTCTCTGGATAGAAATCTTCTCCCTTGAGTGATGCATATTTGTGTTCTTAAAGTTCCTGCCAAATCTCTTACTTTACATGCCTTTGCCAATAATCCTTTTGCAGTGTATTTTCTGTCAACTCCATCTATTAAGAGGGTTGTTTTCAAACATCCTGCTAGCATACATTACAGTAATTCTACTCTCACGGGAATACATTCTCTAATTATCAAGATGGTCTAACAAATGCCTCTGATATTTACTGCTATTATATTTTATTCTGGCATTATACTTTATGACCTGAATATAAATTTTGGAAAATTTCTATGAATGATGTGTAATTTTGCAGTCTATGCTCTTTTGAACTATGTTTTATGAATAATTCCAAGAAATCATGAAATTTTTTTTAAGGAAATCATGCCATCATTTACGATTCGGAAAATAAATATCCTCAGTTTTATCCGAGTTCCTGAATGACATTTCACTCATTCTCCATGCTCTGACCCTTGTTCATACACTGTAATCAGTTTGTTCTTTTGCTCCTGAAATGTAGAAATTGGAATATACTTCAGGCACATTTGTCAGCTTGTCATCACATGTCCATATAGACAGGACATTTTAGGTCCTGATTATGCAAATCTGGTATATTGAAATTATACTCTCAGACATCCCTTGCCAGGTTGGTTCAAGGCTTGATTCATCTGCTTTTTTCTGAAGCCGTTTGCTTGACAGCTACTATTTGCTATTCACAATTTCTTAAATAGTGATAATGGAAGCTGCATTCAGTATAATATTACAATGGAAGTGAAAGTTATCACATGATTAAAGGTCTTAATTACTCTTAGATTAACCATAGAATGGCAGAGACAGAGAGAAGTCATGACTTTGACCACAACTTAACCGGAGTTTAACATATGGTATTTTTTTATTGCTATTATAACACTTAGCTTTTAGATTTCTCACTGAAATCCACATCCTCAATGTAAATGACTGTGTTTGGTATGTCATGTCTAAGGGAGTTATATACCTCAGAACGGTATTCACAGCTTCTGGTGTATTCACTAGGAAAAACCAACATGGTTATATCTAAATTTTGAAGGAAAACAGGTCTATGTTCTTGAGGCTTACACACTAAGCTCAGGTCTTCAAGGGGTTCTCTGCCTCCTGTCAGGATTCAGAATTTATAACCAGCACTAGAGTAATTGCCCATCTCTTTATTTAGCAAGAATGAGTATGGTAATATCCCTTAAAAATCTAGATATGATAACGATATTTTCTCTTTCTATATTGGAGCGTTGCAGTCAAAACACATTAGATACAGCAGGCAGGTTCAAACCTGATTTAAATTTACATTTCTAGCTGTTCTAGAGAGTGCTTTATACCATCCTAAAAATCTTCCTATTGAAAGTATGACACAAGAAAATGAAGATTTCAGAAATCACGATTAGGTAGAGTATGATAATTACTTCTGAAAGTCAGTGGAGGAGGCCCTGGATGTGAGGAATCCTGGCTCTACTGGTTGCTCACCCTTCAACAGCCAAAGGAATAACTGTCTCTCATACATGACAACTCTGAAACCCGGGCACATAGGCAAGTTTTCTCACAGGGAAAATCAGTCATTTCAGTCAAGAGCTAATGTAGAAGTTGCTGCTGTCAAAATCACAAGAACATATGCATAATTTTCATTCTTGCATTCACATTCATCATTGCTAAGCATGTAAAGCAACCAAAACAGATGCCTGTGACTCTGAACATAACTTATTCAGTTTACTGTCTGTTGGGTTTGGTTACTCAGATGAGGATGCCCTCACCTCTCTGGCTGATTATGGTTTTCCTTTCACTTCACTGTCTGGTTACCACAATCAACCCTGAATTTTACGGTACTCCATGCCCCTTTACTTATCCCACTGTTTGGTCTCGATCCTTTTCAAACCACTGAATCATGTAAACCCTTTCAGCCTGACTAGTTTCCCTAGCGGAAAATAACTACATGCTTTTCTCAGGATCTTCTACACAATTTTCTGCATATAATCTTTTTTTCCCCAATAGCCAGATTATGTTGAATTCTTTTAGGAATGGTGACACTATGGTCATCCAGAGATCTGTATCTATTTCATGTGATGCAAGGGCCAAGGGACTCTGGGTATCAGGTATGGTCTGAGCGTAGCTGGTCTTTCCTTTTGGATAGTAGGGACCTGGAATAACCAGGCAGAAGATCTCACCTAGGGCAAGATGTGAAATAGAGGCTAAGCTGTGACATAGTAGTAGCAATCTGGTATATGAAAAGAGACCAGAATTTAGATAAATCTTCCTGGAGCACTTGGAAGTACTAGCTGATTGTTGCCTCTTCATATTCAGGCAGAAATTGGAAGGATTACACTTCTTGACGTAAAATGCCTATATTTTGCCCCAGTTATACTTTAAATGCCTTTTGTGAACTAAGCCTTGGTCTTTTAAAATTAATTATCTTTAATTTCCAGGTTCACTCTTCTGTCCTCTGAAAATTGTCACTTCACTTGCTTTGTTCTAATATTTGCTTACCTTCCCAGTTAAACACGACTTTTCATAAAGAAATTCTCAGTTGTACAGCAGGGTATTTCTAGCTAATTTCCTTAACACCCAAAGGATGCAGATAATCTGGACTTTGAGAAATTAGTATTAATTTTTTTCCTGTATATTCCTTCCTTTGATCTTAGTTATTTTTACAAGGTCAGTTCTAAGCATAACTTCATATATTTTCAGATACCTCCTCTAATTTCATTTTCTGTGTCCTTCAGCATTAGCAGTCAGAGGTAAATAAGAACCCAGATTTTTTTCTATGCATTATTTTCCAATTCCCAAAGATTTCACTGCTGTGTTCCCTGGAGTTTCATTTTGCATGCCAGCAACAAAGATTCCTTTGACATAAAACTACCTCTCCAAATCTCTCCTTTGCACAGCTCCTTGAGTTACTCATTTTCATTAATATTCCATCTATATGAACCAGCACATTAGATTTCAGTAATGCATAGAAAATCACAATTGGTGTCACCCACTTTGCTTCTGCAGTCTACCATTTCTGTTTGTTTCTTCTATTCCCATACATCCATTTTAATACATTACATAGAGTCTCCATTTTTCTTCTAATCTGATTTCCGTCTCAGATAATACATTTCTGAGTAAACTGAAATCACCTTGCACATTTTAGCTCAGGTGCCACTCAAACTCTGCTCGCCTTCACCATCCCCTCTCCCCCAAAACAGGTCTTGAAGGCATTACAGCTCATGCAGACCATGAAATAGGCTGCTATTCAGAAAGGATTTGTTGCTGAAAGTGATAACTATTTGTCCTGGTAAGTTTTGTGTGCCTTTGGGCTTTGCTTTTCAGTGAATGCTTTAAAGGCAGAGGGGAAAGGATCTCCAAGATTTTGACAATGACAAGTATATTCATTAAAGATGAATTAAATTATTTTAATGCTTGAAAATTAAAAAGAATCCAATATTTTAGGCTATATTAAAAATAATAACTTGGTGGCAATATTCAGTATAATGGATTATAAGATATATATTGAATAATGGCAGAAAATCCAAGAAGTCTATCTGTGGTAATGAGTCCGTAACTTTAATTGACATTCAAATCTTGTTTAAACATTGGCCTATTGAACTCTAAGTCTCTCTATTTAATTGAGTTTAATGCTAAAATAGAAAAGATATTTTAATTTTAGATGTGGCCACTAAAAAAAACTAAATTAAAGTGATAACATCTGAAATCTCAGCAAATTTAGACTCAAGTTTTTCCTAACTCAGTAAAAGTGATTCTACAGGGCCTAGTCTTTTTGAGGACCTGATTACATATATATGATTTTCACTATTGTATTTTGCATATTTGCATATTTTTTACTTCTTTTTTTTTCTCTTTCCTTTCTTGAAAGCAGAGTTGAATTTACTTTCCAAAATCATGTAAGAGGTTGATATGATTTCTCAAAAACGTTACGAAGCAACGTTTTGCTCTAGCGCTGCCAAGGCTGAGAAAGGAGGGAAAGTTTGAACACAGACTTTTTTTCACCCTTCTTCTGAAGTAGAGCTAATAATGAAGATTTGGCAGGAGAACCAGCTTTATCTTTACAAAAAGTTTTCCTTACAAACCTATATTTTTACTTATGGAGTCATCCAAAGTTCACCCCTTCATATTTTTAAGAAGTCTTTCCTATAAAATTATTCACCATTCTCCAAGTTATTCAGTTTCATACAAAGACACTTATACTCCTGGATTCTACACACACTCTTCTTCACGAATAAGGTGTCTTAGAAAAGCATACATATACATAGTCCGTAAATATACAGAGCATTATAGAATGCATGAATCACTGTCCAATAAATTGTTTGGAAAATATTCTTCAAAATATTGTACAACTTTTGTTACAGTGTTAGATAAAAGAAGACAAAACATTCAACAAAACCTTATTCTATGAAAGTGTGAATAAAGGTGTTTCATATTCATATTAGAAAATGAATCAGTCACTAAAGGTTCTATGGACATTTAAATTATTTTGGCCAACAAAACTTTTAAGAATGCATGTATTCTACTCTGTCTTCCACAGAAAGTTCAACTTAATTCCAATTCCTCTTTGTTTTGTCTTAGTGTTTCCTAAGATACATGTGAAGAAGTATAGAAATTTGTCTCACAGCTGAAATTGCTCCATCCACCACTTATATCTTATTCCATACCGTTCCCTAGTTTACCTCACAATCCTGTTAGTCATAGCAGTAGTTTTGGATGCAGAATGACAGGCTCTGCTTGGTCTAGCAAGTTGTTTGGTTTGTTTTTCTTTCTCCACAGACTTTTGTTTCAAAAAAATTACACAGTACATTTGTTCACAGGTGGGTAATTCTACTCAGTTATTCTGTTTACCAAAGCCATTACGCGCCAGTTTGTGTCCTGACTTCTCATACACTTGTCTTACAACTGGAAAGGTTAAAACAGAGCCTTAGGGTTATTTTTTTTTCTTTTCAAATGGGAATCTGTCAGAAAGAACTGATACGATTTTTGGATTTGGTACTTCAGAGATTTGTAACTCACTTGTATGAAATTCAGTCACTTCACTCTTTAATGACTCACTCTTAGAGGGAAAATTTACTAAAAACTGGGGGATAGAGCACTCCAACTCTCCAATAAAATTGGAAAATATTGCAAAGGATTATTGCATTTTTGTGCATACAGTGCCTATCACATACACACAAAAAACCACATCTCTTGTGTTCAGCAATACTGTGACTATAAATAGCCCATCAAAAGGATCAATTAAAACCCTTCATCCTAACACCAAAAGGCCTGGCTTGCTAAAAAAAGAATTAGTCATAGCTTCTATCAAGATATGATAGATTTATGATACAGAAACAAACACACAAAACTTCCATGCATTTCAGAGCCTACTTTTTAAGAAAAAAAATTGAACACTGGGAGCGGCAGTCTCAAAACAAACTATTTTCTGACCATTATTAAAATAAGGCAAAATTAAATGTTCATATATATTAGGTTAGAGAATATATAATTAATACATTCCATTCTCAATACCAGATGTTCCTTTCTTCCAAAAGCCTAAAATTTGTGAGTAAAGAGATAAAAATTTCTTCTCAATTGCTGATAAACAGATAATTAGAAGCAAACTAGGCTTGAAATTAGATTAGATACTTTTACAAGGGGCTGTATACCCAAAGAATTATAAACCAATTGCAAAAAAAAAAAGGAGGCTTTAATTTTTTGAAGCACAGGATGAGGCAAACTTTCAGAGCCTAAGCTTGAAATGAGAGCCTTTTGTAGTACAAAAACATGATGAGACAGCCTTTCATAGCATTTCAAGCTTTTCTATAATGTATTGTCATTGTAGCCAAAGAACCCTTCATATATGATAATTTTCACACAGTTTTGAGTAAGAACCTCAAACAGATCAAAACAAACTTTCAAGTTGCTTTGTGGTTTGTAAATATATTTAGAAATTACTTTGTATATAAACAATAGCACTCTAAGCACTTCAAAAAGAAAGCTGTGAGTTATGTTACTTAACGAAAGTAATGTTATTTACTGAGAATAGTTTACAACACTTGCAGTGCATAGAAACATTTATGTAAACAACAAAATACTGGAATGACTTTGTAAAGTATACTTGTACAACAACCATATTGATTAAAGGTACTGCTGAATTTTCTATTTCATTGCTTTTAGTTCTCTTAATATACTGAAAAAAACTGATTGAATTGTCTCAGCCCAGGGAACATGTGACTTGTTAAATATTCAAAAATATATAAGTATTAGACTGCACAAACCTCAATTTCCTCTGATGAATAACCTAGGGGAAAAAACCCCAAATCTTCCTGATGCTGTTACTCATTATCCTCAGAACAGTGACCATTTAAAAGCTGCAGTTAAATGTATGGGCAAACGTTGGCAGTGAAATATATCATTAAAACATTTTGTGTATGGAACATCAAATAAACAGCTTATTGAAGGAATCACATCTAAGGAAGAGAAAGCCAAGGTTGACGCCAAGGGAGGTAGCGCCAAATAAAAATGTTACACATTCCCAAGAAGATTCAGATTACGAAAGTCATTTAAGTTATGTATCTACCTGAGCCGTAAAGAATAGTGAATTTTCCATTCATTATTCCGTTTTCCATATTGTCTAGTTGCTACTTTAACACACCACTGCTTGGCCAGTCTGTTCTCAAGGCTCTGATTTAGTTAACAGGAGACTAGTCTCCAAAGATGCTACAACCCAAAAATTGACACTAATTGGTAGAGTAATTTAGAAGCTAGATTGAAAAAGTTGGGCTTTTTGTATAATGAAATCTGTAAAAAGAAAATAAGAAGTATTTATTTCACTGAAATATTTTCATTTTCTTAGGACAAATGTGAGCATGCCATGTTGACAAAGACATACAACGTAACTCATTTAAGGTCTGTGCAAGAGTGCAAAGTGCTTTTTTTTATTAAAAAATTTATAGAAGCTGATTTTTTTCCATTATGACCAAATCCAAATCCTTATTTCATTTCATGACAAATGTTGGAGGAATTTGCACTCTTAGATTCCCCTAAATGCTGTATGTTGAAAGATACTGTGCTAGCCATATAATCTTTATCACTGCTGTACAGGGAGGTTTTATTCATTTTAAATCATACAGATCCCAAAACAATAATCCAAAAGGCAGACTTAACTGAGTTCCCTTGGAAGTACACCACTCAGATTATTTGCTCTAAATCCCTAAGACCATTAGCAGAAACCTGATGAATGAGAAATACTACTAAATAAAAAGAATGTTAGTGCAAGGCTATAATTTCATTTTATATAATTTTTCTAATATTTTAAGTTTTTAATAGCGCCAAGATTAACTGAGTCATACTTCAGTATATTACTTTGCTTCAAATATTTGACCTCTTTTGATTTCATTAGTGGAAAGTATTCTTCTCTTCTGTGGACACAATCATCATTGTTATTTTACAATACTTTTCCTAGCTTTTATAGTTCAACAATGTATACATAAACTATACAAATAATCACCAGTTTTACTTTTGTTATTTTGGATACTGGCGGATGTTGCTGGATGTTCCAAAAATCACAAATCAATAACTAGCATTTATAGTAGAGGTATACATTCATCAAATCAGCAGTTCTGTGTGTATATGCACACAGACAACAAATAAGCCAAACTAATGAAAAACAAATCTAAATAAACACCTCCTTTCAAGTTCTTGCATAATCCTTCCTGTGCAAAACAAATATCTACCAGGAGCAGCTCCAAAAATCTCCCATTAATTTCCTTTATCAGCATAACTCCATTTTGAATATTCATTAGTAAGGCATGCTGCAGTTCTGTGTGTATATGCACACAGACAACAAATAAGCCAAACTAATGAAAAACAAATCTAAATAAACACCTCCTTTCAAGTTCTTGCATAATCCTTCCTGTGCAAAACAAATATCTACCAGGAGCAGCTCCAAAAATCTCCCATTAATTTCCTTTATCAGCATAACTCCATTTTGAATATTCATTAGTAAGGCATGCTTCTCTTTGTAAGCAATACTCCCTATTTCTAGTGAATATCAAACTACATAACAGGGTACCTGCTATAATCTAGTAATTCTTGTCTTTTACCAGGTGGCACTGGGACAAGTGCTTTCCCTGATTTTCTCTCTCTTTTTTTTGATTTTCTCAAAAAATGATGGCAGATAACTATTTCCGTAGGCTTGCAAGGATGGAGGTGGCTGCTGAAACTGTGTCCCGCTAGGTGTCCAGCTAGTGTAAATCTGACAGTTTATACAAACAAGCCCATTAATGACTGAAGAAAAATTTCCAGTGTTTTCAGTGGAGGGCACTATGTTTCAGATTTTTGCTCTCTACTCATAGAATCATAGAATCATTAAGGAT
>NW_009191233.1:28560-40485 GCF_000690835.1 Fulmarus glacialis | reverse complement strand
GCAAGGAGGGGGCCCGTGTGCAGGGCGCTGCCAGCCGCCCTTTGGGGGGACAGGACGGTCGGTGTCACGACCGGTGTCGCGAGGCACTTGTTGGAAATAATAATAGAAAAGGTGTGCAAGGGAGGTTGGAGCTACCCTGCTGTCCGTGGGGTGGGTGGTGGTGGTATTTTCCCATCCCCGGTGAGATGACCGGCAAAATCTCTCATTGTCTCTTCCCCCTAGAGCCCCCAGGCCCATGGGAAAAACGTTCCTGCCCCATCGGAGACCTCTGCAGACACGGAGACAAATACTGGCCTCCAGAACCAGATCCAACAAACTCGTGAGAGGGCATTTTAACACATTATTTACGGACAGCCAGAACTGTCTCAGGCCCCATTCCCGCCCAGAAGCATCCTCCAGCAAAATCTGAATCACATCGAAAAATCTCATTAACCTCTCTCGAGCTAGTCACATCAGGCACTTGCACGCAGGTGTAAACCTTGGCAGGATTTGTCTCTCACTGAAGTTCTTTATCACACTGATACGGCAAAAATGTTACCTCCTTGCAAGAGGTCGAGTTACGTTTCCTGTGGGAACCAAGGTTTTCCTGTCTCTTCTACTTTAACCACAAAATTACATATACATAGCTATAAGTATCACAGAAACATACTTTTAAAACAAAACAAACCTGTTGAGCAGAAAGTGTAAGGGTAAATTACCATAACAGTTTAATGGTGTACTTCATTTTCACTTAAAGTGTAGTTACAAAGAAAGGAAACTCAGGCCTGGACCGGGCAACTGTTTTTCTCTGTACAGGAACCTACACTGATAAGAAGGCAAATGATTTCAAATGGGCTCGATGCTGGGTCCGTTTGAGTGCATGTGCACAGTAGTGGGATCAGGTCTAGAGATGCAGTAAGTTTTGAAAAGAGGATTTCCACAAAGATTTATTCTCAACAGCCTGGTTTGCATTACGTGGCTTATTTAACTCTGCCTTTCTATGCGTAAGAGCAGCCTTGGTAGGTCAAACCCATTGCCCGCCTAGCCCAGCGTCCGGTTTCCAGATGTAGGCAGTGGTGAATGCTGAGGGAAGAGCACAGGGATACTTTAACCATCCAGTGATACTTCCCTGGGGCATCCTTCCAGCCCTCTGCAGCTCAGGGGGTTCTTCAGCAGAGTTTGGTGTCACCACATTTCATACTCCGATAATTTCATACTCTCTGGTATTTTTTTCCATTAGGTTGCCTGTTTACTCTGTGGATTCGTACATGCTTCTGGCTCTTACTCTGGCAGGGAGTTCCAGAGGTGAACTAGCTGTTTGTTATGTGAAGACCACCTTTGTTCATTGGCTTTGAACCAATGTCTGCTAGTTTGCAAGAACCCCCTGCTGGTTCTTGTGTTGGGAGAGGCAACAATCATTTCCTATTCATTTTCTCCATTACATTCATCTTTTTATAGACTTTTGTTGTGTTCCCCCTCAGTTTTTGCCAGCTAGCAAGTTCTGGTCTTTTTAGTGATACCACAAACGGAAGCCATTCCATACCTGCCCTTCATTGAACCATTTCTGCTTCTAATGCCCTCTTGTTTAAGACAGGAGAATGGACTTCCTACCGCAATGGGTTCCCCATGCAGCGTCATGGCGGTATCAGTCCTCTCCTGGTACTCCCTTTTGTCACTGTTATTGAGTATGAAAATTACATTTCTGTGGAACATGTCTATTATAACTCTACAATCCCTTTCCATAGTGGTAATACTACCTCAGAGGCTGTTGCTGTGTTCTTCTGGATGCTGCAAAGATTTTCAAGCCCAAACTCTGAACTGCAAGTTTTCCAAACTCCCTATGTAACACCTTTCTCGTGCCCCTGAAAAATACAGTCTGAGTTTTTCAGAGCTGAGCCTCTGAGCCCAAATACACATTTTCACCATTGTAGCTCTGATGTGGCTCCACCATAGTGTCCCCTCTCTGCTTTGAGCTTGTATTTTATTATAGTGAGTTTTGTTCTTTGGTTTGTTTTAGTATTATACCAGAAGACCACTAAAGAAGCAGAAGTGCTAACAACAAGATTGTGAATTCTTGAAAATTGGTGCATCCCCTAATGTTAGGGAAAAAAATAGTTTTCATAAAGCGGTGAATGCCACAGGAGAGCTTCCTGCTAGTTCCCACGGTGAAGCACCGCACCGCCTCATCTTCCTTTTCCTTTCTGCACAAGTGGAGGGATGAAAGGGTTGCTTTCTTGAGGAAGAAGTCTCTGGCTGCGGCCAAAACCACCCCGTTCACATATTCATCATGCTCTTTACCAGCACAGCTTACGTGCCCAGTTTGGAAAGTCTAAATGTTAAAAGACCAAACCTAAAACCACTGGAAAGAAGATGGAAAGTCTGTTTTAACTCTTCCTCACAGAGGGAAACCAGCACCCCTGAAAGAGGCAAAATGGGACAGCCATCGAAAATCATAATGCAGATAAAATGCAAGGAGAGGCAATTTCAGCCTTGTGGATAGCCACCCCACACACAGAGCAGTAAGTGACTGCGTCTTCTAATGACAAACTAAGTACAAGCGTCAAAAAACCTGAGTCAGCTCCATCTGTTTGGGAGCAAAGCGGGAGAAAGCTGCGGGGCCAGTGTGCTGCTTTCTGTCACCCCCAGACACAGTTGCACCCGTTCCTGCTCTCTGCATCCGCAGCAGCGGAGGGAACGGAGGAGCTATAGTTTCCTGAGCAGTTTCAGCATCCCTGAAAGAGGGAGCTGAGCCTCCCTTTCGCCGGCCATTTGTTCCTATCCTTTGGCACCACGTCCCTTGTGTCAGCATAAGCGTTCGTACAGCTGAGCCGGGACTTACTCATAGCAAAGCTAGCCCAGGAAAGGAAAAGAATTTTTAACGTTACTATCGATCAGTTCCCCGGGCTGGTTCATCGCATGCCTGCTTGAGCGGTTGTGTTGACAAGGGCGGGGGGGGAAGAAACTGCATGCAGGGAGGAAGTGTAACCATAGCATTGCCTCTTGGTGGTAGCTGTGGCTTAAGCCAACTTCAACTCTCGGTGGACCCGTAGGGGTAGAACTAGAGAAACTTCCTTCCTTGCCGGAAGAGGCACTGTGGGAGTAATGGGAACCCAACATTTATGTTCTGGCCACAAAAGAAATTCCTTGCCCTCTATTTTTTTTTTCCCAGTTCTTTGAAATTGTCTTTGTTTTATTCTTTTCCGCATTTAATACTCTGGGGCCCTAATCGCTGACCAGAGATGTAGAGGTCATCAACTGCACTAACTTTTTAAGAGCTTAATCATCAACAGTATTCAAGGAGATGAGTAAAGAGACAGGAAGTTCTGAGTTTTCGTTTTGTTTCTGCTACTGATTCATCCCGTAGCCTTGGGGCATCTCATTTCCTGCCTCCACTCCCGTTCCCTATGTGGAAAATGGGAGTGATTTAGGCCTACTTGATAGTGTGAAGTGTTAGACATGTGCCCTGTTGTACTGTTTAGGGAAATGGTTCTCGCCTTGGCCAGGAAAGTCCACGAGGGAGGCTCAAGCTAGGGTGAGGAATACCAGAGCACAGAGTAGCGAGCGAGGCTGAGTGAGGCTTTGCACAGTCCGGCTCTTCTGCTGCAAGTGGGCTCCTGAGACCAGAGGGAGGTTGGGAGGCTTTAAAGACTGCCGGCTCTCCTCATGCTGATGAGTTCTCGTGCTGGTGAATACAACACGTGCTGGGAGCAGATCATATACAGAAGCATGCCACACAATCAGCCTTCCTCCAGCTTACACTCCTTTCCTCCTCTGCTGCTTCCACCCCCACTATCTCACGCCTCCATATGAGGGCTGCTCCATGCGAGCACTGCCGGCACACCCAGGCTCTTACATGCTGCATCTGAGTGTCATATAGGTGGATGTGTTCCTGCAGCTCTGGTTGCCCAGTTGTGCACGCACTGCTGCTGGTGACATCCTGCTGTTTCCCCCCTCCCCGGGATACTGCACTGCCTCCCGGACTGATGGGTTACCCTCATCCTGACATGCAGGCAAGGCTCAGGCATGGAGCTGGACCCGAGCGCAGGGAAGCATGCGTAGGCGTTGCTGTAGGTGACGCCGAGTTGCGCAGAGCCCAAAAGGACCAGCTGTACGCTTTGAGGCCGTTGCTGTCCACCCCCTGGCTTCTTCTGTTAGCAGATCGGGGACTGGACTGAAAGGACTCCTGAAACACAGGGGCTGCCTAAAAATAGCAATCCCGCCAGTGCGGGAAGAGTGGCAAAGAGGGGCAGAGCACTTTCCATGGCTGCTCCGTACCAGGCAGGAAGGCACAGTACTATCAGCACTCCAGAGGTGCCCACCTTTCCCCATTCCCTGCCAGGCTCCACATCTCTGCTGTTCTTTCAGCTGTGCCAGTACAGCTCCCATGCATTGTGGTCAGATAGCTGGGCTGATCTTAGCAAAAAAGAAAACACCTTTCTTCTTTATTTTTTGCAGGCTTTGCTTTAGCCCTTATTAACTTACCTCCTGCTTTGAAGGAGTAGTGGGCAGTAATGTGAAAGCAGGAATTCCTCAAGTTGTTACTGCACAGAGATCTAGGTATCGTGAAACTATGTCCTAAAAGTCATTTTGGGGTGAAAGAGTTACCTCAAATGGCATTGCAGTATAGCCTAGGGAGACAAGTTAACCTTAGTCCTGTAATAATTAATATCACACCTGTGCAGTACTGGAGCACCCAGCAGTTCTAACTTGATCCAGATCACGAATGAACATATGACAATGTTCTTATGAAAATAACATAATACGGTGTTTATATCATCTTTATGCTTTTATGCTGGCTATGGTGAAGAAAGACGGTACCTGGTCCATCTAAAGCTGTAGGACATGAGAAGCTGATAGCTGAAATGGTATGAAGTTTGCCAGGACAGTGCTCCCAGAGATATCCGAACCACCAGAGTAAAGTTCAGCAATTTGCATCACCTAGCTGGGGCATTTTGAATCTGGGTCTGAACGTGCCTGCACAGGATTTACATCCGTGGAGCCACAGCCTCCGTGAGGAGGCTGCTCCCGTCCCTGGAACAGAACAGGACAAGGAGGGGTGATTTTGTGCTGCTGCGGTCTTTCGCTGACTCCACATCCCTAATTGATCTTCCCAGACTGAATTCGCAGCACAGCCCAGGATCTCACACTTCACATCAGACTGGGAATTGTCAGTCCTGCAGCCAGGCTTAAAGCTGGCAAAAATGCATAAACCTGGCATAAAAATACTGTTGCATGCTTGTGCTAATTGAGAAGGTCCCAGGTATATTTGCAGACACTGCCCATGCTCTAAGTTTTAACAAGCTAGCTGTTTCTGGTCCTGCTATCTATCACACAAAGCATGCAATTACTGAGTGTGGCTGGCTGTCACAGGCTATCTCTGCTTGCAGCTAAGCTGGCTTGTAGTTATCTTCCCATGACCCAACTGTGACACTTATTTCAACTCTTATACAGGGCTCTGAGCCGTATCTGTAGTGGCTATGACCAAACTTTTTCCTCCCCGTCTGAGTCAGAACTCCTTGGGGAGTATTGTCCCTCCTCACTTTTGCCTTGATGTGCCTTATCTCACAGAGGGGCACCTGGGGATGCTCACCCGGAGTTTCTGAGATCCGTGCTTCGGGATGACAAGCAAGGCAGAGAGACAACCTGCTCACGCCACATTTGTGCCCTGGAATAAGAAAAGCTGCTTTACCAACGTGATGGTGGCTGTGGCTCTGCAGGCATTTCTCTACAGGCAGTGCTTGTGTAAGGACCTCCCAACCCTTCTCCACTGAGCACATGTGCACGTGTCCTGTGCTTTTCCTCCTGGTCTTCGGTTCCTGTCACTGTGCTGTCTTTATGGTTGTGCTGGTGCCTGTACTTGCAGAGCCATGTGATCAAACAGATCAGAATTGGAAATAATCCTTGCTTTCAGATGTTGGTTTGTTTTGTCCAGTTCAGTTATGCTCACAGTGTGGTGAAAGAGCAGAAGCAAGCAAAGCAGTGAGCGTGGAGGTGGTTGGGTTGCTCTTTCATAAGCCTCCAGCTTACATAAACAACAGTTCAAGTTGAGTCTACAAGCCTATCAGGCTCTTGAGGAGATAGGTGGGGATTACTTCTCAAGAACTTAGGCCTTGTTTTGGCATGGCCCTGAACATAATCTTGATGTGCCACGTACTGAGTCAGAAATGCCACAGCGGGAGGATGCAAAGCACTGAACCTGTATGAATTTACTCTGTCAATTCAAATGTATTAAAAAAATTCTGAAGGATCCATTTTGTCCCAGAACATCTTCTGACGGGGCAGGTACTGTCAGTCCTCCTGTACCAGCTTAAACCTGGTAAAAAAAAGCATGAAGCTGGCACAGAAATACTTCTGTATACTTGGGCTAACTGAATGGAAAGAAGATTGTTGTGTGCTTACATATGACCCAGAGCAAGCTGATGCCAAAAAGCCCACAGATCTGGTAATAACCAACCTGTAACCATGGCCTGAGTTGGTACAGAAGTCATCGCGTTACCAGAATGAAGCCGATGCAGTTCTACCAACAGTTCTGCAAGAAAGCTGTGAGAGCATAAACTCCCATAGTCCCTGGTCTGAGTACAGCTGCCTTTAATCCTGCAAATTTATCCCCATGTTGAACTTCATGCATTGTGCAAACTCCCTGTGAATTCATAAATCTTTGAGGATTGTGGCTTAAGTGAGGTAAATTATAGAAATGGAAATTAAAGTGTAAAGCATATATTTTAAACAAATATTAAGGCTACTGGAGCCTGCCCTTTGAAAGCTATCTTCTTCAGTTTCCAAGTGACTTTTATTTGAACATTGAAGGGATTTTCATTTTGTGTTATATTTTACAATGAGTAGGGAGTTATGTTTTGAAAGTAACTCTGAAAATGAAAAGTGAATTATCACCAAAATGCAAAAGAAAGGGAAAAAAAGCATAGGTGAGAATTAACTGCCCTTTCAAATGAAAAATTAAAAACTCCAGTGCTCTTGAAGGAAACTTAGAACAAAAATGATACCACATAAGGATTTCCACAATTAATATGCAGGCTTAATTGGTTTCAGTTTCCCTTTCATTTTATCCAGCATGAGGTCCACAGAGGCCATAATTTCATGAAACTCCGGCTTTGTCAGTGAAGCTAACTTAAAATGTTCCCTCTCCTCCCTTCCCTGGCGCCTCATACCTGGCTTCACACCGCAGAGCACTGCCCTCTCCGTGGGCAGCTCCTGTTGCCAGAACAAGGGTTTGCAGGGCTGAGCCGCACACCGGCTTAAAAATAACATTCCCCCAGAAGAATTGATTTTTAGCGTGAATCAGTTCTGATTTCTGGCATGACCCCACAGACAACTGCGGTGACATCACCGAGGAGGGCGTGATGGCGAAGAGGAGCACGTGGAAGACTGAAATGGTGAAATGGCATTGGCAACTTCTTAAGTTAGCTCCGACAGCAAAGCCAAGATCCCGTGGAGCTGCTGCTGACATGTCAATGGAAATGCCAGGGAAAGGTCCGTGGGAAGAGACAAAGCCTTTAGGCATCACCATGCAGCATATAATTTAACAAAAGACACCCACTGGTCATAATAGATGGTTGAAATGAAAAGTATTAGTCACCCTTGGGCTGGTGATTGACACAATGTAATCCTCCAGGTATTGTTTTTTTAAACAAAATGGTGTCATCAAAATACAGTAAAAGGTTGAACGTTATGGGACATTGCTAGGTTTTGTGTGAGGCAAAGTATTTTAGCTACAGCTTGGCGTGAAAGGGCATTTTCTGTCCTTTTCTTCTAGATCCTGTTGATTTACCAGGTGACTCTTCTGTATGACACATTTACCCTCTGCGATCTGGTTTTAAGTAAGCCAATTATCAGGGATGCTGTGACACAGCAGTTTGGTAAAGCTCCTCAGCGTAACTGTTACTGAAGAACTTCCTAATCAATACAATTATTTTATCTTCTGAAATGCGGAGGCTTTCAGCGGTCTTCTGGTCATAACAGAAACACTGAATAAAGAGGGTCTACAGAGAGCTATCATCTCCGGATAAAACATGTGGGATTCACCTGTCCATTTTGCATGCCTGTATCTAAACTGATCACCTAAGCTTCCTTTAACAGTTGACGCAAAGAAGTAAGCACCTCCGGGGTACGGTTCATCTCATGCTGAAACAGACAGCTGAAGTGGTTCAGAGGAACGATAGCACTGGCTACGGAGAAGGCACGCTGAGTTTGGACGCTGAAGCTTGCGCTGAAGACACCTCAGGCTGGTGCAATGAACCCCATGTAGCTGGTCAATGCTCTTTCATGCAATGCCAGTTTTTAAGATTTTCGGCTATGCAGTCCTGCATGCTTTGGAAGTTGTTTACCCGTTTGACTAGCAAAGTGAAGTCAAAGGGCCAGATATTTAACTGCTGTGAATTAGTGTAGCTCTTCTTGTGAAACTGCACAGAAGCTCTGTTGACCAACTTTTCCCATTTAAGACTAGTGTATTTACTATAAGCAGTCATCATCAGAAACAAGCATGCTGTTAGGCAATGGTGAATAGGCAACTTGCCCTTAGCTCAATTAGCTCTGAAATGGAAAAAGCAGGAAAATTTATACAAAGGATAGAAAAACAGCACATGATTTCCCAAGAGCACTTGAAAAGTTTTTCTGCTGCTTTGATCGTTATTGTTCCCTCCTCTCACAAGCCCAGACTGGAGCCGTTACTTGGGCTAGGTGTAAATACATAGGGACAAATGATGAGATGAAGGCGTACACCACAGGATAAAGTCCCAGTTCAGAAGACAGCTAAAGTACTGAAGGCAGTGGGACGTTAATGGCATGCAAATGCGCGCTTCTGAATAAGGGCGTTCCCCCAGATCAGATCCTAAGTACTTGGCAAGAGCGCTTTGCAGAGCTCTCCAGGACGCTGCCAGATGTACTCAAACCCTGCCTGCAGTTCCCTTGCTGATCAAGTCCTTGATTTCCTCCAGGAGAGAAAGGATATCTTTACACTAGCGTCGGGATCTGAAATTCTTCTCACTGAGGATGAATGTGAGCTCACCAAACTAGTTTTCCTTTGCACTTGAATCTTGACAAGGTTGGGGTTAAAAACCTCTGCAGCTCGAACGCTCTTGACCTCCATGGAATCACGCCAGTGCAAGAAGTGGTGGAGATCATGCATCTCCACCAAGGTGGACACTTGTGCAGCAGAGAGAAAAAGGCCCAGTCTTGGTGTTCACTCAGCTCTGCTAGCAAATAACATGTAGATATATTTTCATACCATTGAAAATGCAATACCAAGTGGGTGAGATTACTGAGTTTTAAATAAGAGCCAGTTACCTTACCATCAGGCATTCCAAGCGTTTTGTCACAGTCACTTTCTTCTCACCACCAAAATAACATAGGACGGAAACACTTTATGCTTTTTTGATGATGAAACTTTACACTGGCAAGGTGTAAAATTATATTTAAATATCAACCTTCTCCGTGCATCACACAGCAGTTTCCAACATGTTTGTGTACTACATTTTACAGGACAACAGCTAATATCTACACTTAATATCACTGAAATCTTATATAGTTATCTGATATCTCTGAGCATGTTAGAGAAAAAAAGATTATTGTCTTTATCAAAATGCTGAGAAATTGGAGGTTACAAGTTCTTTTATATCAGGAACTAATTTGGGATTTGGGGTACCTAACTTGAGACAAACTATTTTCATTCACACTTTGCACGTCATTTTTCTTGGCAGTTGACTTTACATACTCTTTCTCAATCCTTTCTTTATCTACAGTCCTAACAGCCCAAAATGCAGGCACATCTCTAAAAGTTGTGGCTTCCCTTGAAAAATCCCGGGGCTAAGGATCTTGCCCAAATATGACTTGCCTGATGAAATTTGCAGCTATACTGCCTTTTCACAGACCCTCGCAGCAACATTAACATCAAGCTCCTAGACTGTCTAAGGCACCCAGGACCACACTGCACCCTAGCACCCATACCACCATAGTGTGTTTATACAGTCTGGCTTCCTATAGCATGTGCAGGCATCATGCTGTGTAGCCAAACCACCTCTGCCAAGTTTGATCAGTCTTCTCTCCAGATGCTGTCCAGATGCGTGCCAGCCAGTGCAAAAAGGGATAACAGTTTTATGCTATGTTGCCTCATCGTATTTCCAAAGACAAAACAAGACAGCTCATGTCATTTTGCAGTGCCCTTCAAGCATTTGACGCTCCAGCATAGGGCCTATCACTACCAAGGACGTACATTACCTCCTTGCTGCTTGTCATTGCAGACCAAGGATAGTTTATGAGTAAGAAAGTTCAATCAACAGCGTGATGAGGTGAAGATTTTCTGCCCCAGTAAGATCATGCTGATGGATGCATGCAAAGGAATCTGGACTACCAATTGCAAAAGGGGATCTAAGATATCTCCTTACTGAGCCATCTTGTCCTGGCTGCAGTTTTCCGCAGCTCTCCTCTGTCCACCCCAGAGATGGTAGCATGGACTGATCAAGTAACCGGTTCCCTAGACTCCTCTGGACTCAGGAGCTGAGGAGCCCAGCCACACAAGGAATCTGTAGGGTTTGGGGCCCTTGACTTTGGCCCAGTGTGGTAGTTGAGGACCCATTACTCAAAATGCCCTTGAGCTGTACTCTGAAAATACTCACTGTTGGAATAATAAAGCTGCCCCTAGATTGCTTGTATGAATTTTTAATCTCCAGTGCTCTGGGGTTTGCCTGTCCTTTTCAGTTGTCTGTTTGTTTAGTCCTATTTGTAGGCAAAGAGACATTCATCAAATTTGACTGCATTTTATGGTGTGTAAAAATTTACTCTAGGCAATAACAGATAGACTTCTGTACAAGTATCAGAAGTGGGAATCATCCTAAATGCCATAAGATGTCTACAGTGTAGAAGTCCAGACCTGACCTCTTCACATCTCTCTCTTTTCATAATAGTCAGCAGAGAAAGAAAGGCACTTCTTGGGCATGATTCATCTCGTGTAAAATAGGTCACATGAATCACTTTCTACAAATGCCTATTTCTCTGTATTGACTCTGAAGGGAGTCTAGATACGTAACTCAGGCATAAATGGTTATACTGCAAATGTCCAGAAGTAGATGGGATGAATCCCATATGCCTTGTCTGGACTTAACACCCTATGGAAAGACTTTTTGCCTCATCTACTCCCATATCAGCATTTGTCAGCTGCTCAGGTGTCTCTGAGTATCTGCTGCAAAAGAGCTAATTTGTTCCTTCACCCGGGAGTGTCAAATACCACCCCATCAAGATGGTTGAGGGAAAACACAGGTAAGGATAGTGGGACTTGACTGCAGGACATGAGGATCAGCAAGCAGGATCACAGAATGGTTAAGGCTGGGAGGCGCCTCTGGGAATTGTCTAGTCCGACCCCTGCTCAAGCAGGGTCAGCTAGTGCAGGTTGCTCGGGACTGCATACAGTCGGGTTTTGAGTATCTTCAAGGACAGAGACTCCACAACCTGTCTGGGTGGTCACCGTTTTAGTGAAGAAGTGTGGAGTTTTTTCATGTTGAAATGGTATTTCTTGTATTTCCGTTTATGCCAATTGCCTCTTGTCCTTTTGCTGGGCACCACTTAGAGTCTGACTTCATCTTCTTTAGTCGCCCCATTGGGTATTCATACACATGGATCAGATCCCCCCTGAGCCTTCACTTCTCCAGGCTGAACAATCCCACCTCTCTCAGCCTCTCCTCATATGCCAGGTGCTCCAGTCCCTTCATCATCTTCATGGCCCTTCGCTGACTTGCTGCAGTAAGCTCCTGTCTGTGTTGTACGGGGGAGCCCAGAACCGGACCCAGCACCCCTGGTGTGTCTACCAGTGCTGAACAGATGGGAATAACCACCTCCCTCGACCTGCTGGCGACCCTCTTCCTAATGCAGCCCAGGAGCTGCTGGCATCATCTTGAGCTATTGCAATAGACAAGGGCAGAGGGCAGCTGCCAGCATGGC
>NW_009191233.1:27029-28529 GCF_000690835.1 Fulmarus glacialis | reverse complement strand
AATTCGCTTCCCAGGAATGCCAGAGGCATGTCTTCTAATTAAAGAGCTGCAGCCTTTAGGCAAGCCAAGTACAGCATGCTAGGGGGGATGCTTCACAGGGAAACTGTGTGTGTGGGAGGGCAGGTAGGGAGTTCAGAAGGAGAACCACTATTCTGGTACTAGCCTTCAGTCGCTACTGAAAGACGAGCTATATAGAATCATAGAATCATAGCATCATTTAGGTTGGAAAAAATCTTGTGTTGATGGGTGGGTGGTAAGGAAGGGGCAGCTGCTCTCTGTACAAAAGGAGATTTGCCCTGTTGCTGGCAGACGGGGTAAAAAAAAGAAGAGAGGTGAAGTGTGGAGGGGAGAAAGTGGTGGCCAGGCACAAGCAGGTGTGTCCACAGATATAGGGTCTCCAAGGGTGTGAAGCCTCTGACATTTATGCAGATGGCATTGCCTGTGGTCCTTCTTGACCCAGAGCCACATTTATCAAGGCCGTTGCCATGGTTGTTTGTAGGTGGCTGGAGAGTTCTTTCAAGGATCCTGCTGGAGGCACTTGGGTTGGAATGGGCCCCCACCACCCTGGCCTGGACTGTGAAGAACACAGATTTACCATCCTGATCTGAAGGGTGTTCTCCATTCTGGCTTTGAAGTGATCTTGTGCATAGTACTAGCAAGCCTTCAGCCTCTCTTAAAGATCTTCAGGACAGATAAAGATGGAACACTTATTCCTGCGGAGATCCTCGGGGAAAAACTGCAGAATACAAAGGATTGATGGCCATGACAGAACATAATTTCTGCTCTGCGAAACACACTCCTTTGCCCTATGAGTGGATCACAGTGCATAGGGGCCAAGCTGTCCATTATCTAAAGCACAGGATTATCTAAACAAATATAGCATTCAAGTCATTTTTTTTATGTTTTGGTACAACACTCTAGCAAAACTTGTGAGAGAAGCTAGGTTTGTTTTATTACGACCTTCAGCAGGTCATTTCATCCCCCCTTGGGCCTTTATTTCTCATCTCTCTCAGCAAGGCATGGCGGGTGAGGAGCACTGGCAGAGGAACCGAGGCTGCTGCTCCACAGTGACCTAGTGTCTTCCCAACCAGGTGGGCCCATCTCCTCCCTCATGGCTTGGTAGGGGTTGGGCCAAAGCACTAGCAGAAGACAGCTCGGTGTTTTCACCCAGTTAGGGTGATGAAATGGCTGCGGCGAGGACCCGAAGAGCACCAAAGCTGGCACCGAGACAGAGCCGAGCGCCTGGGCAGGGAAGGGCTGGGTGGTGGCAATTCGCAGGCAGAGTGGCCAAGGCTCTTGCGGGAGGGGAGCCAGCAAAACACCGTCTTAATTCTTCTGCACACAAGCTGTTTGCCAGTGTCCTGTTAGCTACGAGGGGACATTTGTAAAAGCTTTATCCACCTGCATGAGTCACTGAAGAATGTTGCCCGGAAACTTTTTTTTTTTTTCTGGTTTGCCCAGTCCACTGAAATGAGTCAGTTACTAGTGGAGATAACAAAA
>NW_009191233.1:0-27011 GCF_000690835.1 Fulmarus glacialis | reverse complement strand
TCAGCAGGGTGGCACCCCTGCTCAGTGCGTACTGTAAAATTCCAGCAGGCAAGGAAGGCCGCTTGGCTCTTGTTCAGGAACCGGCAGGAAACAACCCCCACTAAGCTGTGATTCAACACCAAGAGAAAAAAAAAGAAATATCTTCCTCTGTAACAGGGAGCATGGATGAACACGGCTGGGTTAATAAAGCCATGCTGCCCTGTCACATCTGGAAACTCAGGTTGGGGAAAAAAAAAATCCAATTAGCTCCAACTATCCTTACTCTAGTGGTCCTAAATCAGTCCCTAGAGAGCCGTTGCATCAGATAACTGCATCCTGCAGTGACTGACTACAGGCTGTACAACATTTGCCACAGATGGCAGCCACCAGCCAGGAGAGAGGGGTGCCCATTAGCAGAGAGGCAGAACTCAGCTAAAAGTGCCTCCCCCAACCTCAGAAAGGTGGCAACGGTGGTAATAGCATGCTAGCAGATGCCCCTCCCATGCAAAAGAGGTTGCTGGTTTAAATTTAAAAAAGAAAGAAAGAAAGAAAGAAAGAAAGAAAGAAAGAAAGAAAGAAAGAAAGAAAGAAAGAAAACAGACCCTACAAAATATTCTTTTTTTTTTTTTCCTTTTTTTTTCCTTTTTTTCCCCCCCTTCATTGTAAAGCACCCAGACAAAGCCAGAGCTTGTAACCTTCCCTTATTCCAGGTGCTAATGCTTGCTGTGTGCAAAAAAAAGCACCGTGAGAGACTGGCTGGATTCTCTCAGTTAGCAGGTGTTGGAAGCCTGCAGGGATCTGCAGGTTAATTAATCCTGACTTACCAGGGCTGGGGAGGCTTATTAGCCTCCACCCTAAAAATGAGGAAGACAGGAGGAGCCCTCTGGGGGGGAGGCAGGTAGTGTTTGTGGGGAGAGAAGCTGAGGCAGAGCCAACTCTGGGGAAGAGGCTTTAGGTGGGGCTTGTGAGTTCATTTTTCATCCCTTTTCTCTCAATAAAAGCAAAGTTCAGAAGAAGTATATTTTTACACTTTAAAACAAGCATCTAATTTGTCGATGGTTAGCGGGAGCTCTGGTAGCTGCCATGCAGAAGCCAAATGAAATCTCGCCACGCTTTACCACAGAGCTGGGTGAGCGCTTTGGTGTTACTCACCTTTGCTGTCTCAGGCCCTAAATGAGGAATTTTTAAGGCCCGTAAGGGGGTGGGGGGGATATTGGACTTGCTGTCAGGGCTTGTGAGACCACACGCTTGACTTGATAGCGTTTCTTGTGCTCGCCCGCCTGCGTGTCATAGGATATATGTTGCTTTCTAATCAAATCCAAAATGTCAGGGAAGGTATCGCTGGCCAAAACCCTGTTGACTGTGGGGGAGGGAAAGGAGAATGGAAACGCCACGGGAGGGGGATGGGCCAACTGTTTAGCATAGCTACAGCTTCCAGCATCTCTGCAATTGTTTATAGTTCAAACAACTGGCTGATGGCACCCACTTGCACCTTCTTGCTCAACAATGCCTCTACCTCCTCTCTCCCCCTCCTCCTCCTTGCCTTTGAGGTGTTGACACCCTGACAAACTCAGCCCTGGCCTCCCCAGGGAGCAGGGCGAGGTTTTCCAGGGAGGGCTGAGCTGTGCATCCTGGCTTCCCTGCTCCTCCCAGCTCCTGCCCACAGCATCCTCTCACATGCCCCCCCAGGCAGCTGGAGCAGCTCAGGGTGGCGGGCAGGACAGAGTGGTGGGAGATGCCCGGGCTGCCGCCGCCACCACTGCAGGGGGTGTGCGCCAACCTGCGGATTTGATGCCCAGACAAACATCAGTGAGGGAAAGGGAAGAGGGAGCATGGCTTTCCTGGGATGTGGAATTGCACTGACTGGGAGAGGAGGAAAAGAGATGCCTGCAGAGCTCCTGCTACAGGAAAACAGATAAAGCCCCACATGTGGAGGGAAGGGCAACCCTAGGAGCACCCTGGAATAAGGGCAAACAGGAATGGGAGGAAAACACAGAGGTTTAATATGGAGGGAAGTGAGAAATGGGGAGTAATCAATTCCTCCAGGGCACCCCTGGAAAAGAGGTCAGAAGGGTGGCAGGCATAAAAGTGATCCTTGTGAGGATCACCCGTGTCATGTGCTGGGCCTGTGAAAGCTCTTCTCTCCCCCGGTACATTGGACTCACACCTCTCATCCATGGTGTGTTCTCAAGGCAAACTCAGGTCAAAATAAGCCCTTAATGATGGTAACAATCGCCTTTGATAGAGCTTAAAAGAAAAGAATAATACACATTTTTTTCTTTTAGTGGGGGGTGGGGGGGAAAGTGTGACCAGTATTCCAGGGAGGACTACTAGGCTCCAGGCTATCACTTGTCCCGATTCTCAAGGAATAAATCAAGAGAAAACTCCCACGTGAGAAATAAGAATGAGCTCGTTCCCATTTCAGAGGGTTTGCTGGGATGCCCCTTTCCCTCCTCCAGCATCTGCAACCAAGATCTGAAAATTACAGAAGCGATGAGGGTGGTGCTCACCGCCCAAGGATAATTCTCAAATTCCTCCCCCCACACACAGGCACATCCCACTGGAAGCTGTTGCCTGTAGCGGATTCAATCTTGAGCCACCTAGTGGCATTTGCTAGAAATAGGTATTGCAGGCAACATCAGGCTACGAGCCCCAGAAAAAAGGCAAGAGGTTGAGAAAGAGGTTCAGTGGCAGCTCAGTGGTCCGTCCATGTCTTGCCCAAATTGCGCTGAAAGCCCTTTTTCTTGCTGGCTGGGTCGCCCTGTTCCTCGAGCACCCTTCGGGGCATGGACCAGATGCTGGGTGTCTCAACAGGAGGTAGCAGGGGAGCAAAGCCATGCAGCCCCTTTCCCGAGACCCAGCTTGTGTTGCCTTCCTTTGCTCCGAGATGAAAGCACTCACGTGTTGCAAATGCCTTAGATGAACAGAAAGCCCTCTCTCCTGTGTAGAAGATGTACGGGGGACTGCGTAGGGGCCTTCACGGGGCTCTGGGCAAAGGAATTAAAAAAAAAAAAAAAAAGGCTTATTGTCCAGAGGCAGGGGAAGGGGAGGTCTGTCTGGTGCCATATCCCTCCAGGCACTGCAGGGGGGAAGGGGAAGCCAGCGGAAAGGAAGCCCAGGGTGGCCCCAGGGTATTTCTTGGGGTGATAAACTGCTGTGGAATGAACATCCGAGTCTGGAAGTAGCCAGCCTGCATTACTAAGTTTTGAAACATGTGAAGCAAAATTAAATTGGTCAATCTGACCGCTACTCATTGCGTCATGTCAAAGAATAGCTTGAGTAGTTATTTTTCTCTCCTGCTTTCTCGAAAGGGAAACCCAAATCTGCAAAAAACCTAATTCATTCCCCCTAAAATCAGCACGCACCAAAAAAGGCAGCTTTTAAAATTTGCTTTTGCCTTCTCAAGTTCCATAGGTATGAAGCTTTAAACAATGCAAATACTTATTTTGCGTGAGAAGATGCTAAGATTCTCACAAAGTCATCGCTTGCCAGAGTCAGGGGTTGATAAAAGCACCAAATGTCGCAAGACTTGCAGTAAAATCATAGAGATTCACAATATTAATATATGTTACTTTGTCTTTTGGATTAGTTTCAGCCTTCTGAAAGCCAAAGTTTCCTTTCATTTTTTTTTTTCTCTGCAGAACATAACCCAAAATATCAAAAAGCCAAGTGAGAGTCTGGTTTAAAGAGCAAGATACATAATATGTAGAGGCAAGGGTATTTTTTGCTGTGATTGGACATATCAATCATTTCTATGGCAACAGAGGAGGATGTAACAATACCGTAGAACTGAGCAGAGCAGACTGGGCAAAAAGAGATCATCATTATACACTACCAGTGTTTTCATTTACTCATTGTAGGGATAGAATCACAAAATGCAGAGAACCATACACAAAATATCCAAAATTATTATTTATATTTCCACATTTATAGTTTACAGAAGCAAAAAATATCTTGTATACAATGAGTGTATCCTTGTTCTTCCAGGGAGTCCATAAGACTATAAACAAAGGATGTGTTTTGTGAAGTGTATATAATATAGTATAATATACTGGGAGTGTGTGGTTGCATGTACAGACAGAGAGACTGAACCTTAAATGTCCACAAAGCTTTTGCCTTTCTATACTTCTTAGATGAAAATCATAATGTTTAATACGAAGAGTGATCATTTTCATATTTTTCTCATAAATGTATTTATTTCTTTTCTTTTTATTCACCATGGGTGGGATTTAGCTTGCCTAAATTATAGTGCCTGGATGTGAGATACAGCCTAAACTCCCATGGCAGCCAAGGAAGACTGAGCCCTCTCCTCAGTTACTCTCTGCTCTCCTCCTCCTGAGATTAAACCCCAACACTTGGTCAGCCAAATTGCTCTCCAGACTCCGCTGACTATATGGTCTAGATCCTAACTGACTGTACCAAGAGCTTAGACACCTTGCTCCCATGCAGACACTTATGCTTTAGACACCTGAGGCACAGTCCAGCTGCCTGCCCATCGGTGTCTGACAGCATTTCAGACCCCTTTGGGTGGCTGTGACATCCCCACAGGGCTGGTGGAGGACCTGTGGGAGACTACTGGAGCAGTAGCTCAAGACTAAGCAGGGTAGCCAGCATCAAATGGCATCGGAGCTGAGGTGACTGAATCAAGCCCTTCAGAGGGGAGCAGCAGGCAAGGAGTCGGGTGTGAAGTCAATGTGGGGAGTCCAGGGAGCAAGTCAGGATCAGCAGGGATGGGGGAGAGGGCACAGGTACACCTACAGCTTAGCTGGGGCAAGGACTGGGCACCAGGATCTGAGCTCACACGCAGCGCCTGGCAAAAAGGGGTACAGGGTGCATGTCTGGGGGTCCTGTGGGAGGCTGCTCAGGGCAATTGAAACCTCCTATAGTGCACGCAGGATCCTAACACCCTAAAATCAGGGTGAGCTGAATCTTCACCCTTGATGTTTACAATGCAGATACCTGCATTTGAGCCCGTCACCCACGCTTCCTCTCCAGTAGCTGAAAAGAAGCAGGTGCTGCCAGGAAGCTGTATCATCTATTCTGAAGATATGCTATCGAAAGAGAGAAATTACGCCCTGGAAATACCTATGTCTCTCCTCTGACGCTGAATCTCAGCGTAGATGGGTTTGCTGTAAAATGGGTCAGAGAAGCCCTGCTTGATGTACCCTTACGAAGATCCAGAATGAGCCCAGATGGCAACATGTATACACGGATGTAGCCCCATAACGTGGAGCCTTCCTATCCATTCACAGGCATTATCTCTCATGATATTGGAGGCAATATTAACATAAATTTCTTAGATTAAACACTGATGATGTCATGAAAATGTTTACTGTTGGCTGAGTCCTTAAAGGTTATTCCATTCCCTATCCGGAGGACAGAGAAGGTATGTAGTGCTCCTCGCTGCTGTTCTCCATGGGTCTATCCTTGATGTTACTCCTCTTTAGCTGCCTCTGCATGGCAAAGCCATGTTACAATATTGTTACAGATTTCTAATATCTTTAATTTTAGAGCAGGGGCAGGGGGGAGCAAACAACAAACTCACACACAAAATGGAGATGGGTATTGGGAGTGATAAGCAGTAGACTGACAGCTCTGTTCTGGAGCCCTTCCTCTCTCAGATAGCACAGCTCCCCTCTCATTGCCCAGACAGGTTCCACACCTGACCTTGTAAGAGGGCAATACAGCCCCATATTCCTTTTCTCAAATAGGTGGTAATTAGTCCTGCACACAGTGGTAGCTTTGGTGATCCTGACATCTCCATAACAGAAATGGAAATGAAAACATCAGCTCTCAGAAGGTTGCCTCTTCTCTTGGAGAAAGCTAGACAGGACTGTTTTGAATTAAAGTACAGAACAGCCTCCCACACAAGGCCAGAGATGGTGCTGAAAGTCTCCTGCACGCCTACGTATAAACACATACACCACAGAACAGATCAGAGAATAATTCAGTTTGGAAGGGACCTATCTAGGCGCCTCTCATCCCTCTGGTCCATCCCTTCACTAGAACAGGGCTCTTTCAGGTCAGGTTGCTCAGGGCCTTGCGTAGCTGTGTTGTAAGCATCTCCAAGGACGAGGGTTCCAGAGTCTCACTGGGCAACCAGCCACCAGGCAACCAGCCGCCCTGTGAGGTTTGGTTTCTCTTTTATCTGATCAGGATTGCCTTTGCTGCAACCTCTACCGGTTGCCTCTTGTCTTGAGCTTGGCCTTCACTGTAGTCTCTCATAGCATCCTTAGAGCCAATCTGCTGAAACGGATGAGTGGACTGTACGGTGGGTGGAAAACTGGCTGGATCGCTGGGCTTAAAGGTTTGTGGTCAGAGGTACGAAGTCCAGCTGGCAGCTGGTTGCTCGTGGCCTCCCTCAGGGGTCAGTACTGGGGCCAGTGCCTCTTAACATCTTTGTTAATGAGCATTGCTCTCCCCTTGTTCAGAGAGCCAGTCATCTCAGCACAGAAGGCAGGCAGGGTGGTCAGGCATGATTTGTCCTTGCTAAGCCCATGCTGGCTGTTACCACTTACCTGCTTGTTCTTCATGTGTCCTGTCACAGCTTCCAGAAGATAACGCTTATAATCTTTCCAGGGACTGAGGTTAGGCCAACCAGCCTGCAGTTCCCTGGATCCTTTCTCACCCTTCAGGTGTGACATTTGCCTTTTTCCAGTCATTGGAGACCTTCCCCAATGACCACAACCTTTCAAAGATGGCAGAAAGCCATAGCTGTCTCCCTCAGCACCCTCGGATGCATCCCAACAAGTCCCATGGACTTCTGTCTTCAGACCACGTACATCTTACAATACCAAAACACCACGTCCACCTACAATTAAATATTACACAACCAGTGCCAAGAAGTGCAACCTTCTAGCTGTGTTTTTCTAGAGAATCTTTCATATCTTTGTAGTTCTGGCCTGGGAGATTAAACAGAAAATCTTTCTGATCTCCATACCGCTGCTTTGCAACTAAAAGTGGCAGTGTCTGCAGAGAGACGTAAGTCAACCTTTTCTTTCCTAAAAAGGCTTGCAACCACCATCCACCCTGCTCTTAGAAACTGTGCAGTCCTTAAAGGAAAAATTAAACCCTCCTCCCTCATAAACGTCTCCAAAAACAACACAACACTCCCTGAAGAATCAGGAACTGGAAAGCAGGTCTGGAAGGTCTGCTGGTTTTTCTTCCTTCACATGTTCTGCTACTGTAAATAAGTTACTTCTTGTACCAAATCCTCCTTTTTGCTCAGCCACAAAGGGTGGGATGTCCCATGGCCAAACTAGCTGCAGACTTCTACATCTGAGTACCTTGCATGGATCCCTTCCCTCCAGTCTATGGAGGGAAGCAGGCTTTCCTACCTTTCCTCATAAGGTAGATATCTAAACCACGTCAGACGTTTCTCACAGTTACTGGAATTGGACATACAGGACCAGCTCAGATGTAGATGTCTACACTGAAGGTGCTCAGTGTTAGTTGAGATGGATGCGGCCTGAAATACATATTAAAAAGTGACACAGATCTCTAAAAGCATGTCCCTGGCTCCTATACTGGCCCTCCAACTAAAGTCTGAGTCACCAGAAGAGTCCTGGTAGAACAACAAAATCTTTGGACGAATTAGAGCAAATCTGGAGGGAAACAAATTCTGATTCTTCCCTGAAAGCGCCTAGCCATTAATACCAAAACCAAGGTGTTAGCTTGACTACCTTAGATGATTTTGAAGACAAAGATGATTTCTCAGAAACTGACAATTTGTAAAAAGGTTTTGAGTGTGATAATACATTTCTTCTGCTAGCTATGTCCTTGTGCCAACTGTCAGAACATGTCCACTGTATACTAGAAATTATCTCTTTCGCTGGCTTGCGCATGGTGATTTAGAGTTAGAAAATAAGTGTAAAACTCTTGGCTATAGCTCCATAGGCTTACAGACAGCACAGGATAGAAGACAGTAAGGAATCCAACCCCTTGCTTTCAACAAACATGTTCAGAAGTTGAATGCAGGGATTAGCCTAGATACTCCCTACAATATTACATCAACATCATGTTTGCATAGTTACTCCCAGTCCCAGAACAAACAGTAAGGAAATAGTGAATCAGACCACAGAGGTTTCCAGAAACCTGAGCAGACAGACTGACTGAGGTGCTTGTGCAACGAATAAAAGTACTGTCACTTCTCCCCAGCCAAACTCACTCCGGAGTAATTTACTCAATGTTGCGTGAAGCACCTGTAAAAGTTTCAACATGAGGACTTTTATCATTCTGCTAGAGGCTTGAAGTTGAAAAAATATTCTATCATCTGAACACACAGTACATTCAAGAAGGATTTTTGCTTCAGGACAGATAATTCCACGATTAACTGAAACCTGTGCTTTCTCAGCTGAGCCATGTCTGCATCCCTAATTCATTGTAGGTCAGATTCTGTTATTCTGATTTGGGTCATCTATTGGAAATAAAAAGGATTTCCCCAGAGAAGGTATTGATGAAAGATGCAGGTCTAGAACCAACTGCACTAGACATTGAAGTGTTTCCATTGCATTAACAGGTATTTTGAGGTGAATCAAAATTCCTTCAAATCATAATATGCAAAAAGATAAAAAGATAAGTGAAAATATTAAAAAAACCCCATAAATCTTTTTCATTCCATTAAATTACTTAAGATATCCCTGGTTTTACTTCATGGCTTTTAATGGTCTATTGTCAGAGGGCTACAATTTGTGCTACCCCAACTTTTTATTTACATATTTATTCTCTAGTGGATCAAGCATAACAGATTCAGCAGCTCCCGTCCTGCCTGACTTAAGCTCAGAAAAAGCAAAAGCAGCTGTAATCTGTACCTTTCAGGTATGAAACACTTCCTCTCAAATTAAAAAGAAAACAGAAAACTAAAAGAACCCCCTTTATCTCTATTCTGAGATAAATCTATCTGTGAAGGTAACACACGTAATGAGAGAGGAAAAGGTGCCAGTAGACAGGTGTGACCTGGCTTTCGTTAGCTATACCTTTATCTAACTGGGTGGAGACACAAAAGAAACAAAATCTTTCCATTTAGCTGTGTCATTACAGGGTGAGGCACCCTGGCTTTGGCGCACTGAAACTCTGACAGTGGGTACAGTCATGCTCTCCCACTAGCTTCAGTTGCTACATCTCTTTCCCAGCTTCTCAAACGTCCTCACTTTCCCCAGCTTTCCTCACTGCTGGAAAGCGGTTATGTGTCCAGAAAGGCATGTTCCTCCATATCCTTCCAGCATACCAACGCGTTACAGTACCGCAATTTATCGCTCGCATCTTTCCCCTCATCCCCTTTGGTCATCTGACAGTCTGGGCAATTTGATTCAACAGACGAAATGCAGCTCTCCAATATGCGCTCGCTGCTCCCACTGGCTCCAGAAGAATTTGCATGTGCGGTACTAAATGAAGATTTGCTCAAAGGAATTTAACAAGACAGCTTGTCACGTAATACATATGCAACTCCATCTGTGACAGAAAATATGCCCACTAATAGTTTCAGAAAGAGGGATTTAGCCTATAGCTCTTTTCAAAGAGCAAATAAAACATGTAGCTGCACAGTGAATAAAACTGTATCATTTCATTTACTGCAACTTCTAGGATAACATAATGGTTTACCTATTGGTGATTAGAAGCCATTCTGCAAACGCTTCCTGAATTTAGCGTGAATTACCTGCAGAAAAGTCAAAAAAGCAGCACAGTGGTGTGCAAGTCACCGTTTGTCGGCAGGGAAGCTTTAGTCCTGACTGTTCATGAAACATGTTGCTTAGCACTCAACGTGAGCTGAGAGTCAATAGCTTGCAGATATCAAATATTTTGCAAACATCAAATAAAATATTTCACAAACCAACCGTGGTTTGAATATTGTTCCAAAGTATTTGGGCAATACTTTGAAATGTATCATCTATTCAAAGACAACTGGGAGTTTTCAATATTTCACGAACTCCAATGGGCCAGCTCCAGCATAAGTATTATTTTTATCTGTTTCTACCAAGAGAGTACAAAAATTCTAACACTTAATATGTTTAGCAAAGCAATGCTGTAGCTGGAAGTAGCACAAAGGACATAAGGCTTCTCTGTGCTATCTGGAGATGAAAATTGGCAAACACGTTTCACTAGCCTGGTTTTCCAACAGAGTCACAGAGCAGAAACAAGAGGGGCACTTACTGCACCGAGGTATCTCCCTTTCTGAATGAAGACATGCTCCTTACAGAGCGTTTCGTGGTGTCAGGGCAAGACCTCACATAGTGAGATGTCCATCACCTCTCTGGGCGACTGCCAGAGTGCTGAGGAGGCTCTACAGTCTGGTAGAGACCTACCTCCCAAAATAAAACCTGACTTGTGGGTTAGTGCAAGGACAGCTTTCTGCGTGGCCTGGGGTACGTAGCCAGGCCTAGCCCGCACCTACGAAGATTTCTAACCACCTTTTCCTACAGCCCCATTGCGCAGCTAACGTGTTGTAAATGGGGTTTTATGAATCACTCCCTGAAGCTTTTCAGATGTCACTGGAGGGTCACAGTAACAGAAAATAGGGACCACAGGGCTTACTCACAATGGCTTACCCTCCTTAGCCCAGAAGAGCAGAGCTGAGACCAACCCCAAACCCTCTAGCATCTCACAGCCCTCACAGAGCCCCCGGGGAGCTGGAGGGGGGCTCAGGACACGACTTGTCGCCTGTACTTGTGTCTAAGCTGCCAACTGCAGCAGGAGCTCCTGGACTGACTTTAATGGTACTTATATATGGCTCTGTACGAGATGTGGGCTGACTCCAAACCCCGGATTACAGCTCTGCAGCGTAGCCTCCTATTTGCCCCTCCTTGAAAATCTTCCCCCGCAGCCGACAGGTAAGGATCATTAATGGGATAATAATCCCGGTAATGGGATCTGGGCAGCTGCAGCCAAAACCTAACCCTCCGCTGGCACTTAGGAGGGATTTTCAATAATCTGGAGTACAGGTTGAATTTTCTATTAATAAACACTGGATGCAGCAATATGATTAATGACAAAGTTATCTCCTGTGATGAAACAGGAAAGTTTGGTCCAGAGCCAGCGCTGGGAGGTGAGGGGAGCTGAAGCTCGGGCAGGGAGAAGGGCCATTACAGCTTCTTCTCCCCTGAGCTTGCAGGTCTGACCAAGCACCACTCAGGTCTCAGCTCTTTTTTCAGGCTTTGCCAGTCAGGTTTAAGTCAAATCTCTGTTAGTCCAGCCCAGCATTAGTGGTTGGCTGTGGTGGTACAAGAGGTGCTACGAAGAGGCACTACAGAGAGAAACCCTCAGGAAAAACCCAACCCTGAGTGAAGTGTTTCAGAAACTCCTGACAATCTTTTTCTAACACAGATCAGGCGCCTCACATCTGATCCCACAGCAGAGAAAGAGGATACCACAACAATCACCTCGAGACAGAGAGACTGTCACACCAAGGACCGCCCTTCCCAAACTAGCCATGCGACGTGCCCTCTGGTGAGAAACCAGTGGAACAAAACAGAAAAATCCCCAAATTTTGAAGCCCTCCCAGATTCATCAGCCCACTGTTAGGACTGGTGATCTTTTTCCCATCTGGTGGAAGCCTTAAGGCCAGCCTCTAGTCGGAGGGAGACAAGTCCTTTGGCTGAGCTGGCATGGCGCGAGGCTATTTCGTACATCCACGTCGCTCCCTCCCTGGGGCTCTGCATCCTCCTCTCTCACCGGTCTTTCCCACGGGTTCTGCTGAGCCACCACCTTCTCCGCTGCCTATGTACAAAGAGCTTTCCACCAGCCCTCCTGCTTCCTTTGCAACCGTTGAGCTTCCCTCATCCTCCTCTGCCACACCAGAGCAACAGCCCCCAGTCCCAAAAATGGCCTGGCATGGCCCAAAGCTTCTTCCTTGGCCACGCTGCTCATCTGGTGGCACGGAAGAAGCTGAAGTACGACATGATAAAACCTGTTTGCCAGAGTTGCCGAAGGTAAGTCTGTTTTGCTTCCTTGTTTGCGGCACCTTGACAAGGTCAGGTCGAAGCATCTGGCAATGAGTGACTAACTCAAGGCTGCCGCGTGAGTCAGCAGCGCAGCCTGGCAGGGCTCAGGAATGCTGATTGCCGGGTCTTGCAGTCACCACTAGATCATGCTTTCCCTGTGGTTGCCCTAGCAAAGCTCTCACGGGTGAGTACAGTGCAGAAATATCTCCTGTAATGACGATTTCCCACTGCAGTTCTTGGCAAAGCTGAATTGCTGCAGATTTACGAGCCTCCGCTCAGATCTTCTCTAATTCCTCTTTTGAAACCCCATTACCTCCATCTGTGTTGCCTTTTGCATCAATCAGCCATTTTTACTTGATGGGCTGGTTTTGTGTTTGTTTTGTTTCTCGCAAACTCTGATAGAATTTCACCAACTGAATTTTGTAGAATCCTTCATTACTCACATCTTGTGTGCAAACAAATGAAGCCTGCATAAGGAAAAAACACAAATCAGCACAATTTTGGTTTTCTAAGGAAGCAGGGAAGTTCTGAGTTCTACCCAAAGCAAAGCAGTTTCATTGCAAAAAGCAGTATTAACTAAGAAAGATGGGAGTACTACATCCAAACGATTCAGAAACATTGCCCAGAAAATCTTTTTCCAGCCTCAGAACTGATTATTTTGCAGTTTCCATTTCAATTCATTCAGTGACTGAGGGTCAAATTCAGCCTGATGCTGAAGAATGACCAAACTTAAGCCTACCAGGGCTGCTGTGGGCCTCCATGTCCCCTCCAGAGGTGATTAAGCTCCAATGAGAGTTTGCAGAGGGCCAGTGGATAATAATTTTGCCTTTATAAATCGTCTGGTATGGGCAATAGATGGGTGAGCAAGTATGTAGGCAGACATCCTCGCAAATGAGCACCACCCAGGACCATTCTCTGTCGGTAAGGCCAGCTGGGATGGAGCAGCCCACACCCATTATATTCAACTCCCTTTACTTCTAAAGCAGGGTATCTACTGGGAAGCGGACCTCGACTGTGCTAGCTCCCAAATCTGCTGGAAGAGCATTAGTCACCCCGGGCCAGACACTGTTTAACAAATGAGCAGGGTTGATGACCAGGGGCCAGCGGCTGCGAGTGTCCTTGTCTAACTAATTAATACAGGAGGAGGGGGTCATTCTACAAAACACCAGCCTCATCTGTGCACTGGGCTAGGATGTTATACAACGTTATATACGTGCACAGGGCTCGTTCTTATCCCTTGCTTGCAGGTTAGCGCCCTCTCCTCCGCGCCAGCGCAATTGCTTACGTGACTTGGGGGCTAAGTTGGATCATTTCAGTCACCAGCACGGATCTTAATAAGCCAGTGTGATGGCACACCCGAGAGGGTGGTGAGCTGAAGTGTGGTGGTGCAGGTCAGGGCTGAAGCAGAGGGGCAAATTTCACAGTGTCAGCCAAATATTGTATTTCTTTTTAAAAAATCTTTACTTTATCGAATTACTGCTTATTTTTAGAACTTGCAGGACTTGGTTTATTCATCCAGCAAGTTACATTATTTGTTTATTTATGAGATATGCCGACATCTAGAATAAAAGAAAAATTATGATGTGATCACTTTTGAATTAATTTTGTCTGGTGACATGACTTTTCTGAAGTGTTTTTGTCACCAGACATTACATTGTAAAAATATTCTTGGTCATTTCAGATTATGTGGAAGTTCTGACTTTTGATTGTGGCAACTTTAAACCCCCTTGACAAAGAAGATACTACTTCTTTTTTTCTTTTCCAATTTCCTTTTCCAATTCAGTCTGATCACAAAAGCTCCATTCCAGAATCTTTTAGCCAGATTCAATCATGAATTATAGAAATGCATTTCTTTCAAAACAGAACAAAAAATATAATAGCGTTTTTGTCATGTGTTTTCATAGTAAATGTTATTTATGATAGCTATCAGAAAAAATAATGTCATCTAATGGTCACAGTAGATCACTCAGCATCCTGTAGTGCTGCTACTAGTTGTCATCCCTTTTGGGAAGAAATAACAAATTGAGACTGAAGTTGAAATCCCAGCAGAAAAAGCTCTCTTTGAAGATGGCTGTGTAGCAGTACCACCATTGTACCCCTTTGATTACAGCCTCGTGTTGTAACCACATGATCATTTGATTCCTTCAGAAAGCACAGCTTAACTAATGCATTTTTCTGTATGCCGCATGAGCTTTGACTGCTTATCCGTTATATTTCTTATGTGTGGGGAAGGGGAGGGACATGTTCGACAAGTAGTGCCACTTTACTTCATGGGTGCAGTGACAAATCCCGCTTGAAAATGTCCAATATGGTGTGTGAATGCATTTTTTTTCTCAAGGATGGCTCCCAGGCACAAGAAGCCTGCTGAAGTTTGCTTTCACTCCATAGTAGCAGGCATTGCGTGGCAGTAGTGAAGCCTGGTAGTTTTGCAAAGCTTTGGTTCTTCTCCCGGTCTCTTCTTCCCATGGGTGAAGGAGAACTGGCATTACTGACAACCAGGACTGGCAACGCAGAGGAGAAATCTTGCCTTTGCCCTTCAAGCCCATAGTAGCATAGCCAGCTCTGGGTACATCCTTTCTACCCAGCTAATGCAGAGCGTCAAGATTTTCACACCTAAACAAATTAAAGAAGTTAGTCAGAAGCCATCTACAGGCTCATCTAATAGAATTTGGATCCTAACTGTGTCCCAGTCTGGATTCAGGACAAGACATAGGATAGAAAGAGTTTAGATTTTAAGTCAGCATAACCGAAGACGCTGCAGCTAGCAGCATTCCTCCTGCAGCTGAGTCGTCGATTACTCAGCAGCCTTGCATTGGCACAGCCTTGAAGTCTGTCATATGATATAGCCCAGGATGGGAACAGTGTCAGGCTGTTCACAAGAGTCACAGGCTGGCCACACCGGCTTAGATGAATCGGTTTCCATCAGTGCCTTTTCAGCAGACATCCATCCCCCTCCTCTGGGAGTTTGTGCTGATACTGTCAACAATGAAATGATGTTACTCTAACTTAGGGAAGTAGCAAGAGTCCTGGGTGCACCAAAATAGTGTAAGCTGTTCCCTGCAAGATGCATCAACTGCGTATTGGTGTGAAACCACACTTCTGTCATTCAGCCCTCCATTTTTTTGCGTTCCCCCAAAAGCCAACGCACTTTACAGCTTTATCCAGCTCCATATGTGGATACAACCAAATTGGACCTGTATGTCAGCAGCGTTTTTACATAAAATAATTCTAACTCTTTACAACAGTATCATTGCCATCAATTTATTCCTGAGTCTTGAGAAGAGCAGATGAAGATAGTTACAAGTGAGTCCTACAACAGAAAGACTTTACGCTATTTTGTGAAGGGAAGAACTCCAGGGACTTTCGTGTAGACTTTGGTTGAAGTTACCAAACTACAACCACTGGCACACTGGGTCAGCCGCTTGAGAGAGCTCCAGGGGCTCCTGACAGATGCCAAGCTCTCGCTTCCTACCCCACCGCTTCCAGTTCCAGGACACTTCCTCCCTATTCTGACAGATGATGACCTGTTACCCATTATACAAGTTTTTGTCAACTCTTGTCTAGACGAAAGCAATGCCACGTATATGAGCAAGAAGTCATGAGCCCTTAGGAAATTCCAGCAAGTACAGAAGACTGCGACACTCCTTCTCACCAGTGCAGACTAGGACAAGTACCCTCTTTTAGTGTTTTCATACACTGCTGAGTCCAGCCCAAGTCTCTTGTCTCCAAAGCCCTCAGTGGCCTGGGTCTCAAATTCACCTAAAGTTCCTGTGTGAAGACTGTGACAACCAGCTTTGCTCCTCACTTGAAAGAGAACTTCCCATAATGACAAACCTCATTGTACAGGGGAATGAACACCCCCGGAAACTATGAACAGTACAAGCCTGCATCTTTTGTGCCAAGTGCAAGACCTCTGCTTTAAGCCTCGCTTCTTCTACTGTACACAAAGAGCAGCACGTGCATTTAAAACAAAACTTCGGCCAAAACAAAGTAGTGCACTGCAGGTGTAACTTTCACCTTGGGGAAGGGACGGGAGAGAAAGCACGTCACTCATGGTATGGTTGTCGTGATGTTCAGCGCGTGGCTGGAAAGGCCATAGCTACCAAACTGCTCTCTCAATAAAACGCGCTAGAGAGCACAGCGGGTGCCCATGCAGCCGAGGCTTTGCTGTTTATAAGAGCCGAGATTTTGTTGTTTATAAGCATTCATGGTTATCACATTGACTCTCGTGAGCTTGATATGAGAATGCTTGAAGGTCGAACAATTATTTTGGTAAGCCAAGTAGGTCCTCTCATCCCTCATCTGCTGTAGGTAAATGCACGGCAGCCCTACCCAGGTGGAAAGCTAACCTTAGCAGCGGTCGGTGTTGTTCCAAGCAGGGCTCAGGCAGCCAGAAGTCAGCAGACCTCCAGTATGCAGCAGCCTCTCCGTGGATTAAAAGCAGGGTAAAGCGTGGTGTTAACTGCCTTTGTTCACAAGTGGTAGCAACCTTTTTGATTTAGACCCCGGATATTCTCATCCGTATTCAAGTACTTGTAATGTTAAAGTGTGGTGACAACGCTTTTTTCACATGTGCTCCTGCATACGTCAATGAAGCTGTGACCAAAAGGCACAAGCAAAGGGAACCACTTACAGTCTGAAAATTGTTTGCCGCAGGAAGGAGAACACATTCAGGGATGTTAAAACAGTTTTAGAGTGTTACCTAAAAGGGAAGCACTCTTTTCTCTTTCTAAAACCCTGGATATCTGGCCCAGTCCTATGGAGACCCCGAAAATACATCCTCATATTATCCCTACTATTAAAGGGGAAGGGGCAGTTCTGAGAATTGATCATAGAGTCATCAGGGCCTCATGTTTGCTGAATTAATTTCCCCTGCTCAAAGCTGTAGTATCATGTTCTATAGGTGGATGGGCTTTCAATATGTAGCAAAGGAATAAAAGCATAATTTTTGATCAAAGAAGAAAAAAACTTCCTGCCCCTTGATTTTGTGTTTGTATTGTGTATTTTTCCTCCATGGTCTCAAAAGACAAATGTTGACTAAAGCCACAAGTGTAGCTGAAGATTCTGTTCTTAGGATGGGGATTCCTCCGTACTAGTTACTTTAATCAGCCAATTTGCTATATACGTATGTGAGGGACAAAGAGAGCCAAAAAACATAAATCTTTGCATTTCAAGAACTCCAAAGTCTTGAGCAAGCAAAATGGCAGTCAAGTGTCATTCCCCACAAATAATCTTTGAACCATGACCACCATGCAGAAAGATACATTTCATAATATAAAAGATAAACAGTGATATAAAAGGCAGATGAGGACATGCAGAAGAGCAGCAGAAATGGTTTTTCCAGAGGTAGTTCTGTCCACAAATTGCTATGCTGTCAACTGTACAACCTGTGCTTTGCAACATAATATAATATTTCATGACCAAGAGGGGCTAGATGTTATTCAGATCCCTCCTGTACCTCCATTGAAAAGGAGGCCTTGACAGAGAGAAGTAAACATTATCCCATCACTTAAGCTGTTTAGTAAAGCTTGGATTCTCTTGATGAAGAAGGATTGGCAGGAAATGTCATTACGTGCCGGGCTCAAGTTTGTCAGTCTTATACCTTCATCACCGGATGGGAACAATCCCCTGCGGCACAGCAGGGGTTACTGGGCTTCTTCACTGCTTAGCACAGATTAGGAAAACAACCTAAGACTAAAGCAACCAGTAGACGAATAAATGCCCTGGCGGTAAGATACTGAAGGTCAAATTCTGAGCTTAGTCTGTAGCTCTATTGTATTTGGATATCAAAGCAGACAGCTGAAGTGTGCATGAGTATGCATTCATTCATTAATAAGGGCTTACTGTAGTGCATTTTCTCCTGATCCTTTTTTCTCCTCAGCTCAGTACTTTCACCCATGGTGAGGTCCCCAGAAGGGTTACGCTGATGTCGAATGATAAAGTTGCACTTAGATAATGATGATGAGGCTTTCCAAAGAGCTCAGTTTCCATATGGGCTCATACATGAAACAATCCAAATTTTGCCTAGACCTCACCCAGAAACGCTGGCTAAACTCTAAGAGTTGCCGAGTTCTGTGTGCTAACAAAAGGACAACTATAAGTGCCTGATTAAAAAACACGGCAAGTCCCAGTTGTTTCAGACTGTCAGAAGTTAGTGTAAGTGGCTCTGATTAAAAGCTACATTGACTTTGCAGGATGGCTAGCAGCACGACTGATGAGGCAAGCATTGAAACTGGCCACAGCATCGGCATTTTATCCTCTCTGCTTCAGAGGTGTATGAACCATTGCTTTTGGGGAAATGCACAAATAGGTTGTTTTTCTCCAAGCTGCAAAGCTTGTGGTTAAACCACACTGAGCTGAAAATGTAAAAATCTCACAAGCCTGCAAAATGCTTTTCACCATCACATGTAGAATTAGTAACACTTTTTATGAGGAGGGCTGAAAGACAAAATCTGATGTTGTGTGCCCTGATTAGTTCTTGAACAAAACTTCCCAGGTCCTTATGCTTCAGGCATCTCTGCTGGAGTTGAGAACAAGTCTTTTACACCTGTGTTAAGCTGCAGAAAAGTCTTTCTACTTTAAGAGCTCAAGCAGGCTTCCCTGGTTTTAACCAAACCTGGATATTGCGCCTAATAGACACCACCACCTCTCTATTTATCCAGATATTTTTCATTTCTTAGAAGCAGTCATCCACATTATTAGGTGTTTTATAATTAAAATACACAAAAGAACAGGATTAACTGGCAGAACATGAGTGGCTACCTACCCAACAAAAACAGACAGGGCAAAATACCGCATTTAATAATATTACTAATAATGAAAAATTACTTTAGATTTAACCATGCACAGCTTATTTCCCAACCTTTTATCAAAGGGCTAAGGGTTTTTAGCATACACTAATAGTTAACAAATTGGGCTTCGGGAGACTGAAAAAGCTTTGTCATACACACGCTCACATGATCTTTCTTTCTTTCAAACTAGCAGACAGTGAATACTAACCCTTCTGTCATTAATGTGTTCATCCATCCCTTATTTGAGGTTCTTCCTAATTCCTTTGATTTCTCCCTGAAGGTGATAATCCACTCTTTAATTTAAGAGTCATGTCTTACTGCATTCGTTTTTGCATGAGCAAGAAGAAAACTGAATCTATCAATCAATCAAACCCATGCAGAGCAACACTAAGCACAGTAACTCTTGATTAAATCTCATTTTCAGAGTAGAAATGGGCCCAAAGAAAGTTAGCATTGCAATAATAATTAATCACAGTATTAAAAAAAACCCTTGTCTTTCTATGTAGTTCTAAGACTGCGCTGAATTGCTCACCTTGAATCAAAGCTGTAGACGTGGCTTTGTTTTTTGCCTGTTAAAATATGACGTTACTCCAGCCATCTCTTGTACACTTTTAACCCAGGTAAGGACATGATGTACAAGGAAGAACCCTACAAAGCTTTGCCAATGGCTTCTGGTGTGTTTTGATGCGATTTTTCAGTGTCTCGACTGAGCAGGGTAGCCCACTGTTCGCTCAGGAGAACCCTTACTGGAGGCCCCTGGAAATTTCCAGACAGGTTTCAACAACCTCCACAATTTTATTTCACCAAACAATGTCCAGTTATTTTCTCAATAGAAAAAGGTTGCCTTTTGGGGAAACAGTAAACATTACTGTGGATTTGAAACACGTTGAAAGGCTGAACCTCTATCACTTGCATGAGAAATACTGTAGACCAAGAAATTCTGAAGAGCCATCTCACATTCCCAGAAAGTATTTTATTAAGAATAGTCTCAAGTCCCATCCTCACATCCTAGCTTTTTCCCATTTTCACAGTTACTAAGCCTGGTCTGAACTCAAAAGCAGCAGTAGAAAGTGTATTTTCTTTTATAAACAAATCTTGGCAAATTGCAGAAACTTGTTAAATACTACACAGATAATAAAGCACTGTGAATTGTCTATCTGAGGGCAGTAGGAGTGCATTTGAGAGAAAAATATATGAGGCACATTTCCTAAAATGCCCCATAAAATGAAGTTTTGCCTGTTATTATTCCTATGATTCTATCTTCCGTGCTGGAAGGATGGTCACACTACCTCTGGCTGCGGTTGCAATGAGGCTGCCTGAGCAGTGATTGTTTGTTCAAGTTGCCTGCTTCCGTGTTTTAGATTCTAACATTCAGCAGTAATGCCATTCAAAAGCAAAGGGCAAAACCCATCTCCATACTCTGAAGTGCAGGGGCACTGTGCTCTCCAGGTGGACTCCTGCTCAGTAACTAAGCAACCCCATCCTGCATCTCTAACTCACATGCGCTGATCTTACCACAGGATTTTCTTTGGCAAATTTTACCTTGAATCACGTGTAGATCTGCAGTTCATATGTGAAATGTGCTTGTTATAAAACTGTGAACAAATTACTTCAGTGAATAATTGTAGGTCTGAATTTTGTAATCTGGATGACTGAAATTTTCAGCTGGGAATGTATCTTCTGCAGTAAATCAAGTAATGTTAATTTATGCCCCATACATCTTTTGATCTACATTGATGCAGTTTTTTAAATTAACAAGTAGAGTGTGAATGTTAACTGTCCCACTGATTGTAATATTGCCAAGTTTTGCTTTGCTTTATCCACAAGGATCGTAACATTTAATTTGAGTAAGTAATCAAAACAAAGTCAATAGAAAATTCTGAACCGCCTTTTGGTGACACAACATTTGAATTAAATGTTTGCTTCCCATGAGTAAGTCACATGGGAATCCTCACAGACAAGTATTATGCTAGTAAAGCTCGCATGATCACATATTCATAGAAAATAAATATGAAAGGATTACAACCACAGTTAAACAGAAGTTCCCTTTTGAATGCAAATGAATATTTAGGGTATGTATTCACTCAACTGAATACACTCTAGTCCTTGCTCATGCAAAACTCCATCAGTACTAACCAGAGAGCCAGTCCCATGTTAGAAATAGCACACAGTCGAAATAAGAAGTTTGCAGTGGTGGAAACGTTTTATGTATGCCATCTGAGAAATGCTTAGCAGTAAGGAATGTATTTGTAAGTGTCAGGAATGATGGAGCGTAATTCAAGATCAAGACCACAAATCAGGACCGTAAATCAAGGATGTCGACCGGTCCAGAGACCCACGACGGCTGCTCATACTCCAAACCCCCCAGAGCTCCTTCGTGCCTGTGCACAACTGCAGAAAAAGCTATGGGGTCAGAGTATAAACACACAAGCTGCTCAAAGGGGGATTTCGTATCAAATGTTTCACAAAGGTTGAGTTTGTAATTTATTCCAAAGGAAACAGAGAGTATAAATTAATATAGAAGGCATCTCCTCATCCTAATCCATACCGGTCTAATCTAATTTGCTAAATTGAGAAAAAGAGACATACTCTCATTCTACCAGAGCAATTGTTCCCAACCTTTATTCAGCTTCGTGTTTGTCGCTTGCTTCAGATCCAACGCGATGTGTGTGGGCCCACAATACCTATATCTATTCTAGCTGCATCAACTGGCCTAAGAAAAAGATACTATTTCTCTTTATAAAGTTTGTCTTGGCTATATCTTTACACTGCTGCAGCTACAGCAATGCTGCTACTAGCAACGTAAAGGAATGTTCTACTTATTTGAACAAAAGCCAAAATAGGCAAGTCACAAATGCTTCAGATGCAATTAAGAGAGAGACCATGCAGCAATCATGGAATAATTTTGGTTGCCGGGGATGTCTGGAGGTTTTCTAGTCCACGTCCCTGCTCAAAGCGGGGTCCTGGTGGATCTGAACAACTCCGAGGGGTCCTGGGACTTTCAGGTTTCATTATTCCTACAGTGGTTATGTGGTAATGCTTATGAAGTCTGTTAGGGTGTTTTCTCTCTCTCTTGAATTTATTGGTAGTCTCAGATACAAGTATTAAATGAAAATATCATTTATGTAACTATAAGCAAGGCATAAATCATGCTATCTCCTGCTACATTTTCTAGTCTGAAGGATAAAACAAGATTTGTAAAAGAATAATAGGAATATAGGGCATGCAAATATGAAATTTGGAGAACAGTTATACAACTGTATATAGTTTTAATCATATCACTGCTGGCACTACATGCAGACAATATTTCTTTGATGTGCCACTTTGGTCTAAGACATTCAAAAGGTGGGAAGATAAAACTACAATCACTCATTTAATACATGCTTTACCTTCAAAGAACTATTGAGGCAGGATTTTTATTTGTTACAATAAAAATCATTCTCAGAGATTAACTGTTAACTGCATCGTCATTTAATTATGTCAAACTTATTATGCTGAAGCTTTCAACAAGCACTTTCAAGAAAATTATTGCTTAATCTAGCTATTTAAGTGAAACACTTTCACCTGTCATTTTTAATTAAAAAAAAAAAGCAAGCATCTCTTTTCACAGTAAAGTCTGTATTTATTCTGGTGGAGGAGGGAGATGTTTTATCTCTTTTCAAAACTTTTGTAGATGGACTTTACCTTGAGCATATTTCAAAGCTGCCCTTAATGCCATTCCTTCCTTCAAAACTAATTGATTCACTGTGTAAACATTCCTGATGCACAAATACAGTCAAGGGTCGTTTTGCATGTGGTTTGCAAATCAGGCACAGGAGCTAATGTCAGAGCTGCTGTTTGACCCACCAGCCCCTGAGATACATTAAGCTTTTCTGTATGACTCACCACAGCTTTTATTGTAAAGAAAGAAATATTTTGTTTCTGTTCAAATTACTGTAACATGCAAAACCAGCATCACTATTTCAGAGTTTATAGCACAGCCGTTAATAATAGATTGTACTATTAAACTATTCAACTATTAAAGAAAGTTAACTCCAGTATACACCCAGGATGTAGAAAACAAAACAAAAAGCACAAAAAGAATGAATGGGGGAAGCACAATAAAATACTACTTAGATTTGGAGGAGCAAACACAGCATCTTCTGCCAAGCAGAAATGAAGCAGTTGCTTTCTCCTGCAAGCACGAGCTCAGCCACTTCTGGACAGATAGGCTTTTACCCGTATCTCCATCTTCATGAGTCACCATATAAATTGTTTGGCTGCCCTGAGCGGGTCTAAAGAGGGAGAAATACAAAGAGCAGGTGTCATCAGCACATGGTGGAAACCACAGTTCTCAGCTCCATAGTCACCCACCTAGAGGCACTGCGTATACAGGGAGCACAACGGGCGACTGGCAGAGCCCTGCAGGAAGCGTTCACACCAGAGTCCCTCAGGACGAGAGGGACAGAGTTGCTCAGATAGACCCTGCTACCACTCGTGGCAGGACCAAAAGCAGTCAAAGAACATGGAGATGCCTGGAAATGCTGTCATGGTACCCTCATTCTTCATCCTAGGCAAAAGGAGATCAGTAGCCAGCACCGCCCTGGGCAACATCTAGGATTAACATTGCACCAACAGAGACTTAAGTGTTTCAGCTACTGTGTGGAAGAGCTTTCCACCCGGTTTCCCCACCAGACACTCCAAAACACGGTGATTTCAGACGATGTAAGGACTGGAGCGATTGTCAGTGGTTGTCCTCCATCTCAAGTCACCAGACCCTAAGCCTTCCTAATGTCTTCACATTTTTCAAGAGATCTTAATCATACAATGAACACATTGTTTGAATCAGTTCATTCCAGTCCCGACACATCCCGATTTACATACTATTTTGTGCTCCCAGCTCTGTCATTAATGTTTAATGCTTTAATTCAGCCATCAATCCCCACTCAGCAAAACGATTCAGCTAAGTACATATTTAAAGTTAAGGGCGTTCTTAAATGCTTTCCTGAAATGAAGCGGTCTTGCACACATGCTGACATGCTTTGCTGAACTGGGTTTTCATGCACAAAAGAGTTCACTTGCTATAGGCACTTAAGAGAGGAGCCTTCCTCTTCCTCATTTGCATTCATGGTGAAGTGTATGGCTTGTGAAGTACACAGTTTTCTATAACGTCAAAGTATTATATTCAAGGAGAAGGTGGTTGCAAGCCTGTTTTGGTTTTGCTGCTGCTCCAATACAACCAGATCTAATCTTTTGTATTTTCTGAATTCTGTCGGTTTATTTTAAACTGAAGTTTGAAAGGTAGCTACGACTCTGAAGATATCTCTTCACAGTAAACTGATCAGATTGAGGTAATGCCTGATCATTGGCATTATTCAGGCATTCCTTTCAGGAAGGAAAAATCAGTAAACCTTTGCACAGATGTCATTTCGTCCCTGGTAGGTCAACTAGAGATAAAAAAAAAAACAAACCAACAAAAGGTACTGATTGATTTCTCAAAGCAGGATATTTGTCCTTTGTCCACCACCTTTGTCCACCAGGACTCTTACTCCAACACTGACCAAATTCTTTTAACCTTTCATATTGAAAATTTGATAGTATGTTGCTCCAGGGCCTTTGTTTAATGGGTGGCAGGGAGGGATTTGGGTTTTTGTTTTTACTTTTCAACCTCTTTTACCCATTTCTTTCTACAGGAGAATGAATGAAATAAATACCATAGAGGCCTTTTCAACCTCTAGGGGAATGCAATTTATTACAGTCGCATGTTTTCATTGCTGCTGGTAGTGGTGGAAGCAGTAGTGGATTCACTTGCTTTCATGACTGTTTTATACATACTTTAGCTTAAGTGCTTAAAAATCTTATAAAGCGCTTATTTTAAATATTTGAGAGATGTTAGCACTTTACTGTTCCTTTACAAGACAGCTGTCTCCAGCAATAGCTCCTACATGGTCCGTTTACCTCTACAGCAAAGAATAACTCACAAGGTATCCAAATCTCCCCTTGAATACGGGGCGGGGGGTTTTTTGGGGAGCGGCGGATTTGAAAGGACGGAGTAATCTGAAGAGGCAATTTTGTGCTAAAGACACTCATTCCAACATTTTGGAGATGCCTGTTACCTCGAAGTTTGATTTAAATTTGTCCTAGTTAGGGGTGAAAGTCAGAGGAAAGGAGCTTCTTCAGCACACCTTTTAATCAGTTCAACCATACTCCTATTTTTAGGTCAAACTTTTGTTCAGTCAAAGTGCATGTTCATTAAATACTCTTTCATTTTACGCAAGGAGGATGTCCATGACAGCAATAAACAGCTTTGCAACTTTCAGCTTATGCAAGAATAAAGACTTAGTACAGCTTGACCTAGTGTATATCCACCCAGTCCTATCTGACTGGATTAAATTGAAGAAGCAGATTTCAGGTTTTCAATCAAATTCCACTAGCAGCCTGGTATTTAAAATCAGAATCCCCCTTCTCTCTGCCCTCACCCCCCACCCCCGAAGAATTAGATTTATTAGAAAGGTTAGAGAGACATTTTCTGAAAAACTGGAAAAACCCTAGTCAAATAATAGTAGTGTCAAGATCTGAACAGCACACAGATCCATCTATCTCGTTATTGTGATCTGGAAATTGGGCAAGAGAAATTCTGTGACCTACTTTGTATCTCTCATGCTATGGACAGTTTCTTTGTGCAGCATTTCCTTCCTCTCATCAAAACTTTTCTGAGTAGCAGGTGTTGTCCAGGGACTTTCTGATCTGTGTGACTCCCCTTGCTTTCAGTCTGCCACCACAGAAATAGCCCATTTATCATTTTTCAGTTTTAGATAAGTTGTAGATTTTTTTTTCCTGCTAAGGCATCTTTGGGCCTAGGGAGCTTCACGAATTTTGTGGAGTTTCAGCCAGGCCCAGAAAGCCGGTTGTTGGCCATGAACCTTGAGAACTACGACCAAGACGGAGAGGCGCATGCAAACACGTAAGCAAGGCAGTTGTTGGAAACTGGAGATGAGGTTTCCTCTTCCCCAGGTACATTAAGTGGAAGGCACTGCTATGACTGCAGTGTGGACAGGCACACCTGCATCAGCGGTGAGCGTGCCAGGCACGGGCGCAGCTGCAGTCTCATCAGGGCAGCACAGTCTTCAGCACCTACTGGAAAACCCATCTCAGAAGCTCTGTGAGTACTTACATGGCAAAACCACACCGGTCTTATGGTTGCTGCAGTATGATTGCTGCTGGTTCTTATGACAGCTATTTTAAAGCAACTTGAATAAGCTTTCACTGTGCAGTATTTGCAGGAGTATTTGCTGTGTGAGCTGAAGGTCAGTAGACTATGGAGACACAAAATCAGACAACAACCAGGAACTGTAACTGAGGGAAGCTTCCACAATAGCTTATTAAGTACAATTATGGATGACAGATTGTACTGGTTACCATGTGTATACTAACCTGTGTTTTGGGCAGACATGACTTTCAGGGCTTTGGTTTGGGGCCCTGTGAGTGAATAGCATCTTCCCATGGGGTTCTCAACACAGTATGAGGCTTTACAGATTAAAAGCAACATGTATTATACATGACATCTGTGTGCACTGCTCCTCAAAAGCAAGCTACATTGAGGAACTAGAAAACCAGCAACCCTCCGCCATAAATTCCTCTTTCCTGGTCCCCTGTCCCCCCACCTTTAATATTGCTGTCTGCCGACACGTTGGCTTTGGTCATCTTGTCATAACAAAGCAAGCAAGCCAGTCTGTGTCATACGTGGGCTTTCAGCAGCTAATTAATATGAGGAAGCCATGGGAGTTTCTGAGAAGCTGAGCTCTGATGTAACCCAATGCCATCCACTAGGAAGCTTTTAGACGCTCCAGCCATACATAATTTATTTTTGCCAGTCACATGGCAGTAAAGCTCACTTTGCATAATGGACACTTGCAATGGAAAAGTGCTTACGGGGTTTCAGTGGAGCAGACAGCCCTTTCATCTATCTATATCAAAGAGAAATTGAACAATTACGGGAGTTTACAGCATTCTTGTAGAAAACTCTGAAAATAATGTTTTAAAGGTGTGCAAAATCTACTAAGACAGCACTTGTGCTATTCAAATGTCCTGCCGCACAATTGTTCATTTACGCCTCTTTCCGTCGTCTTTGTACCTCCTGATTTACATATAATTCATTTTCTCACCTGCAGTTCCTATAAAACTCGTATTTGCCCACGCAGGACTCGGTGCCAGGAAAGGCTGCACCGCGGCTGGCGTTTGCACCTGAGCCGCAGGTGGCCCTGAGCCATCCCCAGCCCTCGGGTTTGCCGCCCACGCGTGCGTGGGCGCAGGATCCACGCCGCCG